>NW_017670571.1:0-166591 GCF_001879085.1 Nicotiana attenuata | reverse complement strand
AGTATCTCTGGGACTGATAAGAATGGGACGGGTAATAGCATGCAATAAGTAATCGAGACCAATCCGCGCTTTATTACCTTAACGGGGTGGGAAGGGTAGATATGGATATGATGACCACACGGTAATGTCACGTGTAGCCCCTCATTGAGGAGTGATTACCGGAAATTGTGTGGGGTGATCCATATTTTTAATAAACCTAGGACCCCCCCCTTTATTCATTCTTTACTCTTTTTTTTAGCATTGTAACTCCTTATTTTAAAAAATCAGCTCTTTGATTGTTCTTTCAGATTTGTTTACTATCAAGCCATTATGAATTGAAATCCCCTCTTACTTGGGCCTTATCTGCTTACATGTTAATTATACCCCAAATTCACAATAACTGTTTAGCCGGGAACCACACTAGTGGATCCTGAGGGGTGCCTAACACCTTCCCCTTAGGATAATTTCAAAGCCCTTACCCTATCTCTGGTTATCCAAGTTTAGTTATAATTGAACCCTGTAAGGTGTCCTAATGCACCATAAATCATTAGGTGGCGACTCTTCAAAACCCAGTTCCCAAAAGGAACGAGTTGTCCCCCCAAATGTCATGAACCCGATTTCGCGAGAAAAAGGGGGCGCGACAGCATGGCGACTCCGCTGGGGATTTTAGGCTTTTTACCATTTCAAACTGTTATTGTGAATTTATATCTATTTATGTGCAATTACTTGTTTAATTACTTTAAGCATTTAATTTCTTTTACAAAGCAAAACTGACTTATCTTCTTCTTTCCCTTTCTTTATTACTGCTTTATTGTTAAAAATCTGCTGTATTTACTGCTTTCTTAAACATGCAAATACGTGAAAACATGTTTTTTTTATTGCATAATCATGCTCAACATCATATTCCACTCGTGCCAAACAAATCTCATAGCAACGCTTATAATGAGTTGTTGCGATCTTCCTATATCATTACCCCTAAATTCGGAAAGACATATTTGCGGTAAAACCAGTCGATCAACGGTGTAGTCGACGGTTTCGTGCCTTTCCCCCTTGAGTTGTCCGCTCAAGGGTACCAGTCTAAAACCCCATAGAAACCTTACTCTGTTTAAATTATACATGCATCATGATCAAACCTAACCGGATCAGTTATGTTGTCCACATAATGATCCTTAAAGATAGCCTTGTCCAAAGTCCACTGGGTTTCCCTAAACCCAAACGGACATCATCACGTTCTGTGCATTTATTTGGAGAACTAAATGCTTAATGCTAATTGTTGATGTTAAATAGTCGAGTCCAGTGGGGGTAGAGTCTAACCCTTCTGTCTTGCAGATAATGAGGCACGAAATCCCTAGACTCGGCATGGTTACCAACATCCACCCAAGACTACTAAGCTGGTGGAAAGATCTTCACTCTAGCGACCAGACTCTCGTTCGAAAATATCTAGGGAATCTACCTTCCCTCCTGGAGGTTCAACCCAACAACAAAATCATAGAAGCTGCCACATTGTTTTGGGATTGCGAAAGGGCTGTGTTCCGCTTTGGGGACATTGAGATGACACCCTTGCTAGAAGAAATAGGAGGATTGGCCGGTTTGGTGTGGGAGACTCCGGGTTTATTGATGCCTGAGAATCGCAAGGGCAGGGGTTTCCTCAAAATGATGGGTCTGAAGAAGAATACAGAACTGACATGCCTAAAAGAATCTTATATCCCCTTTGACTATTTGTACGAGAGGTACGGTCACAGCAAATCCTACCGTACCTATCCTGATGAGTTTGCCATCACATCATTAGGGCATATTCATCGAAGGGTCTTTGTATTCATGTTCTGTTTCCTGGGGTTGATTGTGTCTCCAATGAAGAAAGTAAGAATCCACACCAGACTAGCCATGGTCACTAACCTTAATGGAAGGAATTGGAGGGCAACCATTCAGCATTGTGCCCATGATCATCGCGGAAATATACCGAGCCCTAGAAAAGTGTCAACGGGGAGCTAGTCACTTCGAAGGCTACAATTTGCTACTTCAACTTTGGCTCGTGGAGCATCTACAAAAGGGTGAATACCGACAAGAGATTCAACGAAGGGACTGGGACGATCATATCGCTTTCCATCACCCAAAGCGAATGAATTATATCCCTGATATGTTTGCTCAGCCAGAAGATGCCAAAGGATGGTTCGAGCTATTTGATAATTTGACCGAGGAGCAAGTACAATGGATGTTCGAATGGTTTCCGACCGAAGAATTCATCACCCGATCCAGAGACGCACCTTTTCTGATATTGATCGGTCTGAGAGGAACATACCCTTACGTCCCTCTCCGAGTTTTGAGGCAAGCTAGTAGGAAGCAGGTTGTACCCAGGGCGACAAGATGAGTCACTTCCGGGCTGACTTCCAGGATGATGATAGAACTTACAAGTGCCAAGCTCAGCATATGTGGCACTACAAGATCGTCATGGGGAAAGATACCATCCAACCAGATAGATACCATGCCGGTTGTACTCCCTACTATTCCGGCTGGTTGGAGGATAATCATAATGGTCTGAGCCTGCCTGGGTTTGTTCGAGGTCACAGGATCATAGATGAAAAGGCCAAGGCATAGGTCAAATACAACCAACTGCGCAAGAGAATCCGGGAGTGCGATAGCGAGCACCGTGAGATACAAGAAGCCAATCAGAAGTTAATTGAGGAATGGAAGGACATGGCTGTCAGTGCCAACAAGCGACTGGGATACTTGGAGCGAGGCATAGTGGAGCTGGAAAGAAAGTTTCTCAAAAGGATCGAAGACTGTCAGAATGCTGACGGGAACGAAGGCGGACATCTAGCCAGGGCCTACCTATTGCTGGGACTTCACGAGCTGGGGAAGCTGTTCGACGGAGCCAAGGATGCCGAATCTGGGGAAGGTCCTTCAGGGACCAAGTAGATAGGATTTTATCTTTTTGCTATATAAAATGTAATAAGGCCAATGGCCATTAGTGGCTTTTATTTCCTATTATTCACTGTCGATTTGGGATTCGTCTTATTTTCTATCAATAAAATGAGGCATTAGCATCCTGAGCTCTCCAAATCAACTTGTCGCTAGGCCTACCTCGGGCACGAAGAGGTCCCCAAATTAGGACGCGATTTACATTCCCGCACTATGTGTTTAAATATTGCAACATTTTTTATAACACCCAACTAACTTGGTTACCTTTTTGTTTTATTTTTGTTTTGTTATTCCCCTCCCCAAAGGTTAGTTCGAGCACTCTGGCAACATCATCATATTCCACAAGATCCAAGGGCCCTCCACCCACTCCTCCTCTAAGTCCTGTTAAGAGCAAAAACAAAGGCAAGATGGAAGATTTGAACAACGTCAGAAAGGAGAATTCAACTGAACGAGTAGAGGTCACTAATGGTCATGGTACTCAAGGTCCCAAGGAAAATGTATCCCAGCTTGAACAAAAATTGCTAAAGTTCCAGGAAGAGCTCGACCAGGTTCGGAATCGGGCAAGTTTGTCATTCTCGCTCAGCACCCCGGATATCACCTTTCCCACTACTCAAAACACTACACCACCCCAAAACATCCCAAAGCAACAAAATCATCCCGCTCCCCATGTCATTCCACCAAAGACACAATGCAACACTTGCCACACCACAAACAACACCCCATTGCTTCTCCCAGAACTCCAAAACTCCATAAATAACCACTTCCACACCCACCATAACACCCCTATCTACGTGGAGACCATGCCACTCTCTACCCAACCCATCTCAGGAACACCCGAGTCTGATGATAAAGATTTGCTTATCAAGAACCTGGCTGAAGACTTAAGAAATTGACTAGCCGGATCCAGGTGTTGAAGGAAACAAGGGAATTGAAGGGTTGAATTATGAAGATCTCTACATGCAGTGCAATGTCAAACTGCCCGAGGGGTACAAACCTCCAAAGTTCGAGATGTTTGATGGTACAGGTGATCCGAAGGTTCATTTGAGGACATATTGTGACAAGTTGGTTGTGGTCGGAAAGGACGAGAGAATCCGCATGAAGCTGTTCATGAGGAGTCTAAAAGGAGATGCACTATCCTGGTACATCAGCCAGGATCCTAAGAAATGGTCAAGTTGGGTAGGTATGGCCTCTGATTTCATGGACAGGTTAAGATTTAACACAAAAAATGCGCCGAATGTGTTCTACATTCAGAATCTGAAGAAGAAACCTACAAAAACGCTTCGCGAGTATGCTACTCGCCAGAGGTCCGAAGCTGCTAAGGTTAGACCTGCCTTAGAGGAAGAACAAATGAACAAATTCTTTGTCCGGGCTCAAGACCCACAGTATTATGAAAGGCTGATGATGATTGAAAGCCACAAATTTTCTGATATCATCAAGCTGGGGGAATGAATCGAAGAAGGCATTAAGAGCGGTATGGTCACAAACTTTGAAGCCTTGCAGGCTACAAATAAGGCCTTGCAGTCCGGTGATGTGTCCAAAAAGAGAGACGTAGGAGTTGTGATGGTTGCACAAAGAACCAAATCTCCTATCAAATACCAAACCTACCCGACACCTCCACTCACATATCAGCCCACGCCAAATTACCAAGCACCCTCACCAGCCGCCTATCAACTATCTCCACCTCCCATATATCAACCTACTTCACCCAGATATTCCCAACCCACACATGTTTACCAAGCCTACAATACTCAACCATCCCACTATCAATCCCCTCCTGCACGCCAAAACTTCCCTAGACCTCGACCAAACTTTGACCGAAGGCCTCCGAAATAATATACGGTTATTCCTGAACCTATTGACCAGTTGTGTGAAAGACTCAAAGCTGCTGGTTATGTCACCCCTATCCCTGCTGCAACTCCTGAGAACCCTTCTCAGTGGGTTAATCCAAACAAATCTTGTGCATACCATTCCGGCATGAAAGGACACACCATTGACGAATGTCGTTCTCTAAAAGACAAGATCCAGACTTTAATTTATAACAAGATTATTGTGGCAAAAGAACCCGCCTCGAATGTCCGGAACAACCCTCTGCCGGACTATAAAGGCGGGGGTATTCACATGATTGAGGTGGAAGATGATTGGGATCCCGAGGGATCCATCGGGTTGATCACAGAGAGCGATGATCTAAAGAAGCCGGCAGTTACTCTTAACCCCATCAGGGTCCAGATCCAACCATCTAAGGTCACTGAGGTAGATGTGGCTATCCCTCTTAAGTTCGAAGCAGCTCCATCAGCAAAGGCACCAGCACCATTTGAAGTTGCCGTCTTGCCACCCAAAGAACGTGTCCCATTCGAAATAAAGGTGGCCGCACTAATCCCAGTGGCGATGTACGTTGTGCCCTCATTCCACACAAAAGTTATACCCTGGGATTACACAACTGAAGCCAGGAGGAAAGGCAAGGTCAGGTTCGAAGAAACTATTGTAGCACAGGGAATGACAAGAACATGGATAGTCTATACCCCTGAATACCTAGCTGAGTCTAGCAAGCAGGACTCCAACCGGCCACCCATCATTGAGACAGGTCCAGACGACCTTTGGAGAAAGATACAAGCTAAAGAGTACTCGGTCATTGACCAGCTGAACAAAACACCAGCGCAGATATCCATCCTCTCACTACTACAGAATTCCAAGGCACACAAAAATACTCTGCTAAAGGTACTAAGTGAAGCCTACGTGCCAAGCAACATCACCGGCGGGGAAATGACCAATATGGTGGGACAGGTATTAGAGAGCCACAAAATCACCTTCTACGAGGACAAGCTGCCTTGAAGGGCTGGGTCACAACAGAGCCCTGCATATCACGGTACAATGTGAGGACTATTTTATCATCAGGATCCTGGTCGACGGGGGTTCCAGCCTTAACATCTGTCCTCTAGTAACGCTCAAGAGGTTTGCACGAGATAAAAGAAGTAGCAATCAACGTAAAAGCCATTGATGGATCCCAGAGAGCCACTATCGGTGAGATCAGCCTGTGTCTTCAGATGGGACCAACCTGGTTCGATGTTGAGTTCCTAGTGATAGATGTGCCCGCGTCCTACAATCTGCTGTTAGGACGCCCTTGGATTCATTCTGTGAGTGCCGTGGCTTCAACACTGCATCAGGCCGTGAAATCTGAATGGAATCACCAAGAAGTAATCATTTACGGTGATGGCAGCAACCCCATATACAGTCGTCAGACCATTCCGGCAATAGGGGGAAGAAGAAAGTTAGGTGGGGAAACCTACCACCACATCGAGCGAGTCAATGCTGTTGATAAAGATAAATGGTGGGACAACAAGATCGAGAGTATATTGAACTGGAGTGGATACGAACCTGGCAAGGGGCTTGGCAAGAATCTCCAGGGGATTGCTAAACCCATAAAGCTCAAGAAGCACGTAACTACTTTCGGTCTGGGATACAAATGCACTTAGGAAGAGTTCAACAACTGGTCGTCGCCATGGTGTGTTCCTTACTACCCGCTGGAGCAACCGATACCCCACTTAGAACAGACTTTCAAACACGCTGACGTCGTTTATGGGACAGACGAAGAAGAGGTGCTCGCAACAATGAAAAGCTTGTTTTTAGAAGACGATACATGGATTGCTGTGTTATCCTTGAGGAGGAGGGGGAGGAAGGCCCTTCCATACAGGCCGTAAGCAGAGGAGCACGTCTCAATAACTGGTCTATCAGAACAACCAGAGCCCGGCGAGCCTCGGGGTAGAAAGGCTAAACAAGCATCATGCACTGGTTTTTTTACTACTAGATGATTTTCTTTTCACATTTTTTTTGTTTTCGCAATAAGATCTTCAATGTTCAAAACAATTATGAAATTTATCAAAAGCATTTCGACTTTTCTTATGAATCGACACTTATTACTATTTTTCTCTCATTTACTTCAGCATTACTATTACTTATCTTGATGAACCAATGACTGTGACATGCAATGAGACGACGCAACAAACGGACATTGATTCAGAAGAAGATGACATACCAGATGAGATTGTCAAAGAAGTTGAAAACTTTGAGAACAGACCTAAGTCCAACCTGGACGAGACAGAAGTTGTTAACCTGGGAGATGCAGAAAACGTCAAAGAAACACGAATCAACGTCCACTTATCGCCATCAGAAAATAAGGTATACACAGAATTTCTAAAGGAATATGAGGACATATTCTCCTGGTCGTACGATGACATGACTGGTCTGAGTACATCTATTATGGCTCACAAACTGCCAACCGATCCGACATGTCCGCCGGTAAAGCAAAAGTAGGGATCGAAGGTTCACAGGAAAGTGTTCAAATTAGACCAAGAAACAGGGAAATCAGTAAGGCGAAACAAGGAAAGAATCAATTACTTAACATACAAGTGCAATCAGAATTTCACAAGGGATGGTTTGAAATCAGTCCAAAATTGAAGGTCATTTAAGAGGGGAATTCAGCATATAAATAGAGTGCATAAACATTAGGCATGCGAGGCCAAACTATGGCAAAGAGAAGCAGCATGCAATAACAATCACATAGTCAGTAGACAGTGAACTATCGAAACATGGTAGTCACGTAGGTCAATTTCATTAACTTAGTAATAGAGAGAAGAGAGAGTATCAGAAACATGCAAAGGGTTAAGTAAAAAGGCCCTTCTGAAAAAGTATAGTCGAGTTTCAATGACAGCAGGAAATCAAAATCAAATAAAGAAACAAATGCTGAAACAAAAAGGTTTCAAATCCAGTCAAGCAACTTCAAACAGATGAGTTGCACAAGTTCAGAAGTTCGAATAGGCCCCCAAAGAAATTAGGGTTTTTGAAACCAATCGAACTCAAAGATGACGAACAAGTAAATTACACAACAAATAGTCTAAAAAACTCGAATGAACCCAAACTTAAGGTTTTTTAACACCAATCGAGTCTAGGGATGTAAAACAGATAAATCAAACAAATATTACCAAAAAGTAGATTCAGAAACCTCAAAAGAAATTAAGGCTTTTAAACATGAAAACTCAAGTAGAAGAACGACATAAGGAACCCCAGTAGAACATGTCAAAAATCAGAGAAAGCTTCGAGATAACTTAGGAAAAACCCTAATCGGAAAAGATAAAGGGTTTTGAAGGTAGAGTTTTAGGAGAAACATTTTTAATAACATTTAGAAGTTTAGAGCAAACACAGATCTAAAATAAATCTAAAAGAAATCGGAAGAATCTTGAAGGTTAGGGATTCAGAAGAAACCCAGATGGTGAGAAAGGCTTTGAAAAAACCATCGATCTAAGCAGGAGAGTCAAGAATCAGACTCGAATAGCCATGGCTGGCCGGGGAAAGGTCAGAGACGACCGGAGAATTGTCATAAACTGAAAGCGACCAAGGTCTTGGACCAAACTTTCCAGGATCTAGCCTTGAAACCAGGATAACCGGACATGTAGAAGCTATAGGAGGAGGATACAAGCCTCCGATGGCCTTGGAAGCCATGGATTTGGGAGGTTTCAGGGTTGGAGTTTGATGCTGGCGGCTGGGTTTGAGAGGGTTTGAGAGAGAAAGGGATTCAGAGGCGGCGAAGTGTGTGAAATGGTTAGGGTTAGGGGGTAGTTTGAGATTAAAAAAGGTAAGGGCCGATATTGGCCGTTGATCATTTAGATCAACAGCTAGGATTAGGTAGGCGATCCGGGTTGGGTTATGAAGACGGGTTTGGGTCGGATTAATTTGGAATTAGGTCGGGGTAATTGGGCCTCAGATTGGGTTTAATTGGGGTGCCAAATCAGGCTAAAATTGAAATGAAAATGGGCTGACATTTAAATAGCCACTTTTCCCTATTTGATTTATAAAAAATAGTAAAATAATTTCTGGAAACAAATTAAAGGTACTAAAATGACTAATAGTACATAATTATCAAATTAAAAATACTGGACTTAATTTTTATAGACATAAACGCAATTAAATCTAAAAGAGGCTAATATTGCAATTATATGCAATTTAGCTTTAAAAATACTAAATAAATTTGTAAAAATTATATTAGCCACATTTTAATATAAATATTAAAATCCAATAAATGAATCACCAAAAATGATAATTTTGGCAATAATTATTGGGTTTTTCTGGATAAAATAGGGCAATAAATTAATTTAAAAATCCTTAAAAACTAAGAAAAAAATAGTAAAACATTTGGGCATACTTATATAGGCATGCTCATGCTATTTGAAAGTAGTTTGCATGTTTAAAAATATATAGGGAAAAATTGGGTATTAACAACTGCCCCTCTTTACCCGGGAAGGATGAAAGAGTTGTCGGGTAAAGATATAAGGACCAATTTTGACCGAACGAAATGGTTCGAGGATGCTTAGGCCGTGACCTGGCTTCCGAGCTGCCTACATATCCCTGGTTCTATAGGAATCAGGCCATATGTAGTTCAGGATCCATAGGCGGAGTATGCCGATGGAGACTTTCAAGAACGGACGTAACATTCAGGAAGGGGGAATGGTTAAGGTTTGATAGGGCTGCGGGAACTGGAGCGAGATCGCTCCTGCCGAGATGGCCGTTGCTCGCCGGTTTACCTGCAAATAAGCAATACAAGCATATATGGTGCGTAAATTTAAACATGATGCAAATTCCCTTCGGACCATGAAGGTTGTCTTCGGACGGTTAGGATGACATCCTTAGACCATGATGTTCGGGGCCATGAAGCGTAGAATAAAGGATTCGCAGGCCATGAAATGATGCTCTCGGGCTATGAGGATGATGCCTCCAAACCATGATGCCTTTGAATAATGATATGCACGAGATAAAAGGGGTCCTCAGGCCATGACATGGCGTTCTCGGGCTATGAAAATGGTGCCTCCGAACAATGACGCCTTTGGATAATTCGGCGATCTTTCAGCCCATGAGATGCAGAATGTAAATAATGTGGCGATCTTTAGCCATGCAAATGTAAATAATGTGGCGATCTTTCAGCCATGCAGAATGTAAATAATGTGGCGATCTTTAGCCATGCAAATGTAAATAATGTGGCAATCTTTCAGCCATGCAGATGTAAATAATGTGGCAATCTTTCAGCCATGCAAATGTAAATAAGGTAGAGCTTAACCTCGGAAGGCAGAATGGTAGCCTTATGTAATGCAGGAAATGCAGAGGGAGGCAGCGTTTAGTCTCGGAAGGCAGAATGGTAGCCTTATGCAAGAAATAAAAGGGGAAATGGTAATAGAGTTTTCTTAGCTGATAGCAGATTGCGGTATCGTGATTGCTGGGGACATCGTGACATACGGAATGCCACTGGTGTGTGTGGATAGCAAATGTTGGTAAGTGCAACAGTTTTGAGAGTTGTATTGCTGAACAATGTTCGTCTCGTGAGTGTATAGTATGTCAGATGCTTTCCTAATCCAAGTGCCTGCATCGAAAGAAAAATCGTGAGTTTTGTAAAGGGGGGAGGTTATGTTCGTATCCCTGCTGGCTCTCCTTGGCCTGTTCGGCTTTGATCTGGTGATACGGTATGTATCATTGGGGTAGCGTCGCTAAACAAGGTGATTTCAGAAATAAACATGCATGATTTTTTTGACATAGGTATACAATTAAGAAACAACTTTTAGATGAACCGACGACTGTGACGTGGATCAAGACATTGCGACCTCTGTTGCTACGGAATTTTGAGGGTCCTCCTCAAAATTCTGCCCCAATTTAATGGGTTGATGCTTCCGACGGTTGCCGGCGCTGACTGGCTGAAATTACTTCGGAATTTTGAGGGTCCTCCTCAAAATTCTGTCCCAGTTTCCAATTTGGGGGGGAAATGAAATTTTTTATTGAATTGTGACCGAACCCATAAGGCTGCCGATGTATCCCCTCTTAAACGGGAATCAGGTCAGGCGTAGTTCAATTACATCGTATAGGGAAAACATAAAGATTACACATAGTAACGTTTGACTACGTCTGAATTAATCGGCTTTGGCCGAAATTCTCCGTCCATTTATGCAAGTATGAGGGCTCCTCCTATAAAAAACCGGTGTACCATGTACGGCCCTTGCCAGTTGGGCGAGAACTTCCCTTTGTCTTCGTCTTGATGCGGAAAATTTTTCTTTAATACCAGCTGCCCTGGTGTGAACTGTCTCGGCTTGACTCTTTTGTTGAAGGCTCTGGACATTCTGTTCTGATAAAGTTGACCATGGCAAACTGTGTTCATCCTTTTCCCATCTATAAGAGCTAGCTGCTCGTAACGACTTTTTACCCATTCTGCATCGTCAAGCTCAGCTTCCTGTATAATCCTTAAGGAAGGAATTTCCACTTCGGCGGGAATGACGACTTCTGTACCATAAACCAGCATATAGGGGGTTGCCCCAGTTGATGTGCGGACTGTGGTGCGATATCCCAATAAAGCAAATGATAGGTTCTCATGCCACTGCTTATGTTTCTCTATCATTTTCCTCAATATCTTCCTGATATTCTTGTTGGCAGCTTCTACGGCTCCGTTTATTTGAGTCCTGTAGGCTGTAGAATTCTTGTGTCTGATCTTAAAGGTTTCACACATAGCTTTCATCAAGCCGCTGTTGAGAGTGGAGCCATTATCAGTAATGATTGACTCTGGAATACCGAATCGGCAAACAATACGGTCGCGGACAAAGTCTGCCACGACTTTCATAGTCACTTCTCTGTAAGATGCTGCTTTGACCCATTTGGTGAAATAATCGATGGCTACTAGGATAAACCTGTGTCCGTTTGAAGCGGCAGGATCAATTGGTCCAATAACATCCATTCCCCAGGCGGCGAAAGGCCATGGTGAGCTCGTTGCATTAAGCTCCTTTGGAGGTACCTTTATCATGTCTGCATGTATCTGACAGCGGTGGCATTTCTGGACATACTAGATGCAGTCTGCTTCCATAGTCATCCAAAAGTAACCAGCCCGGAGTATCTTCTTCGCTAAGACAAAGCCGTTCATACGTGGACTGCAGGTCCCAACATGAATTTCTTCTAGCAGCTTGGATGCTCCCTTTGCGTCGACACACCTCAATAGTCCCAAATCAGGAGTCCTCCTATACAGGATTCCTCTGTTGTGGAAGAAGTTGTTGGATAATCTCCGTAGCGTGCGCTTCTGGGTATGATTGGCAAGCTCCAGGTAATCTCCTTTCGCCAAATATTCCTTGATATCATGAAACCAAGGCTTTCCGTCTGCTTCCTCTTCAACATAGGCACAGTAAGCTGGCTGATCATGGATCTTTATCGGAATGGGATCAATGAAGTTTTTGTCGGGATGTTGTATCATGGATGACAGGGTAGCCAATGCATCAACGAATTCATTCTGTATTCTGGGAACATGTCGGAATTTTGTCTTTGTGAACCTCTTTCTCAACTTCTGTACATGATGTAGATACAGGAGTATCTTTGAGTTCTTGGTTGCCCATTCCTCTCGTACCTGATGTATGAGCAAATCTGAATCTCCTATTATTAGCAACTCTTAAATGTTCATGTCAATGGCCATCTTGAGCCCTAAGATGCAGGCTTCGTACTCGGCCATATTGTTAGTGCAGGGGAACCTGAGCTTAGCGGACACTTGATAATGCTGACCGGTTTCTGATACCAAGACTGCTCCTATACCAACTCCTTTGAAATTTGCTGCTCCATCGAAAAACATTCTCCAACCGTCATAGGATTCTGCAATGACTTCACCTATGAATGATACCTCTTCGTCAGGAAAATACATTTTCAAGGTTTCGTATTCTCCATCTACGGGATTTTCCGCAAGGTGATCTGCTAGTGCCTGTCCCTTGACCGCTTTCTGTGTTACGTAGACAATGTCGAACTCGCTCAACAGGATCTGCCACTTGGCTAGCTTGCATGTGGGCATGGGCTTTTGAAAGATGTACTTCAAAGGATCCATCCTTGATATGAGGTATGTAGTGTAGGCACAGAAGTAATGTCTCAGCTTCTGGGCTACCCAAGTCAAAGCACAACAGGTGTGCTCCAACAGAGAATACCGGGCCTCATACAAAGTGAACTTTTTGCTGAGGTAGTAAATGGCCTGTTCCTTCCTTCCTATTTCATCATGTTGCCCCAGAACGCAACCGAAAGCTCCGTCCAATATCGCAAGGTAGAGTAATAAGGGTCTACCTGGCTCAGGCGGGACCAAGACTGGTGGTGTTGACAAGTACTCCTTGATTCTGTCGAAGGCCCTTTGACAATCGTCGGTCCATTTGGTAGCGGCGTCTTTCTTCAACATCTTAAAGATTGGCTCGCAAATGACTGTGGATTATGCTATGAACCGGCTGATGTAGTTAAGTCTTCCCAAGAAACTCATCACGTCTTTCTTGTTCTTTGGCGGTGGCAGTTCTTGAATGGCTTTGACTTTTGATGGATCCAGTTCTATTCCTCGGCGGCTCACAATGAACCCAAGAAGCTTCCCAGCAGGAACCCCAAATGCACACTTTGCAGGATTTAGTTTTAGGTTGTATCTCCGCAACCTGTTGAAAAACTTCCTCAAATCTTCCATGTGATCAGTGGCCTTCTTGGACTTGATGATAACATCATCTACGTACACCTCGATCTCCTTGTGTATCATATCATGGAAAATGGTAGTCATGGCCCTCATATAGGTGGCCCCTGCATTCTTTAGACCGAATGGCATCATTTTGTAACAATACATTCCCCACGGTGTAATGAAAGCCGTTTTCTCAGCATCTTCCTCATCCATCCAGATCTGGTGGTAACCGGCGAAACAATCTACGAATGACTGCAACTCATGCTTGGCACAATTGTCAATCAGGATGTATATATTTGGCAAAGGGAAGTCGTCTTTCGGACTGGCCCGGTTGAGATCCCTGTAGTCTACACAAACTCTTACTTTCCCGTCCTTCTTTGGTACTGGCACAATGTTGGCTAACCATGTCCGCTATTCAACAACCCTGAGAACATTAGCTTTGACTTGCTTAGTGACTTCTTCCTTGATTTTCAAACTCATATCAGGCTTGAGATTCCCTTACCTTGGTAACATTGGTATTTGATTCTTACCGACCTTTCCTTGTTTAGAATCTGATGAACCTAGTCTCTATTACATATTGGGTACTTGTACTAAGCTGAAAATATTTCCTTATTTATTATATCCAGCCTTGTGTGATTTCTTTCCTTACTTGGTATTTGCATGTTACCGTTTAAAGTTAACTCCTTAATTAAAGGAAGTAATTACACTGATTTGATTTCAATTAGCACATAGTTCCATAATTACTGCTAAACTATGATTCTTGCCTTATTTTCTACCTGTTTTCAAACTATAAGTACCTTGCTCTCTCATTAGCACAGAAACGAACACTTTTGATTACACTAAAAACACTCTCTCTTGCTTTTCTACTTGCACTGTGACCTGTTTGAAAGCCAAAGCTATATTTCAAAGTTCTGCAGCTTTTCCTTACTACATTTTGCTTCTTTAAACTGGTATGTTCTAATTAAGTTTTCAGAATCAACAACAACTTGGTTACTTAATGTTTTTGCAATCTAGTCTGCCTGCTGCTTGTATCTATTTCAGTAACTTTATTTAGCATCCTGTAATATCTTTTCCCTTGTTCTGAATCAGTGCAGCATGAATCCTAAATCCCTACCCCAATCTATTTGATGCTTATGGGTGGTTTGGGGCATGACAACATCGAATATTGCTGAACATGACTCAAACTTGGTCCTCCTAGGATCGTTACCTCTATGTTACCATTATATATGTGTGTTCTAGTTGATTTACAGGCATGACAGCACCCCTGTTGCTGTGCATGCCTGGAACTCTCTCATGCCTAAATGCATAGGCTCTTTGCAATTCCCAACCCCTGAACCCCTTTTGTATGAAGTTGTCAACTCTGTAACTGTTTCCCTGCCACCCTTTACCCCTCTCCTTTATTCCTCTGTTTCTGCACTTGCACTATCTTCTTAGACTTAAGTTCTGCCCCCCTCATGTGAGCCTTGCCTTGAGACTCATGACCTCCCTCTGAACTTGGACACATGAGGGTTGGCACTTCCACACTACACTTGTCCCTATTCTGGTTATGAAACTTGGGTGTGAGCACCGCCCGGGGTCCTATTGAGGCCCTTAGGGAACTCTGACACACTCAAGTCTGAGAAAGGCTTTAGATCAGTGGTCTTTGAGTTGGTTTATCTCATAACTCAGAGAGGAAGTCAAGAATCAGGCTTCCTCTGGTTGTAATTTTCTTTGTACTAGTCTGATGTAATTTGTTATTCCTGATTTGTAATAATTTGTAATGAACATTTGGGGCTGGCTAGTGAAAAAGGGTTGGGCAATTATGCATGCAAGGGTAGAAAATATGCCTATAGGACTTCTTTTAATTCTGCACTTGCAAACTGCATTAGAAAATATGTCTATAGGACTTCTTTTAATTCTGCACTTTCAAACTGCATTAAAAATCATGTCTATAGGACTTCTTTTAATTCTGCACTTTCAAATCATGTCTCTAGGACGTATACTAAATCCTGCTTGTTCAGTTTCACACCTAGATAACCTGCCTATAGGTCGTATTCGAATTCTGCATGCCACTTATATATCATGCTTTAGGTTCTAAACGGCTATAAATAAGTATCACATTCATAATTTTGAAATCAGTAACATATAGAAATCATGCCTGCATGGATTCTTATATATAATCTGACTCGTTTAATTCCCATTAAATATTAGATATCCTGTTCATAGGGAGTAAAAATCAGTAATAGTAGATACTATCACCTGCAGGACCTTTAACTAGTCTAATTTATTTTTGTCCCTTCTGAACTTCTTTTAATAATCTAATCCCCTTACTTAAAAAGGTTTAGCAAGCATGCCTATAAGATTTCAAACAATCTATTTCGAGTTTTACTGTCTTATCCGTTGCTGAATTGAATAGACATCATGCCTATAGGACTCCGTCCAAGCACTTAGGCAAGCCTTAGGATAATAATTGTAAAACTAAATCCGCTTGATTAATTGCTACAACCAGCAGGCAGGCCTGATTCGGACTTCTTATCTGAGTTATGTAATAAACTAAGCTGCCTCAACAATTAACTTCCCTCGTCTTTATGTGCTTTAAATCAGACCTAAAAAGTATGTGCAAGTCATGCTATTTATGTGCTTTTGTTTGAGGAGGTATACTTGAGCCTTATATGCTTATGTGTTTCACCCTTTAATGTGCTGTCTTTATATGTTTTGTATGTCGCCTTAGAATTTTTACCTTTGAAACTTCAGATAAGCCTAATATCCCTCCCTTTAGGATTAGTAGTCCTAAGTACCTCCGGGACTGATAAGAATGGGACGGGTAATAGCATACAATAAGTAATCGAGACCAATCTGCGCTTTAATACCTTAAGGGGGTGGGAAGGGTAGATATGGATATGATGACCACGCGGTAATGTCACGTGTAGCCCCTCATTGAGGAGTGATTACCGGACATTGTGTGGGGTGATCCATATTTCTAATAAACCTAGGACCGCCCCCCCCTTTATTCATTCTTTACTCTTTTTTTTAGCATTGTAACTCCTTATTTTAAAAAATTAGCTCTTTGATTGTTCTTTCAGATTTGTTTACTTTCAAACCATTATGAATTGAATTCCCCTCTTACCTGACCCTTATCTGCTTACATGTTAATTATACCCCAAACTCACAATAACTGTTTGGCCGGGAACCACACTAGTGGATCCTGAGGGGTGCCTAACACCTTCCCCTTAGGATAATTTCAAAGCCCTTACCCTATCTCTGGTTCCAAGTTTAGTTATAATTGAACCCTGTAAGGTGTCCTAATGCACCATAAATCATTAGGTGGCGACTCATCAAAACCCAGTTCCCCAAAGAAATGAGTTGTCCCTCCAAATGTCATGAACCCGATTTCGCGAGAAAAAGGGGGCGCGACACACGTATAGGACATTTTCAAGGTTGCTAGAACGCTTTATGCTATGACTAAGGGGAGGGAATTGGGTAGTAAGGATATGATGACTACGCGCTAATGTCACGTGTAGCCCTCGGTGAGGAGTGATTATCGGGCATTGCGTGGGGTGATCCTGTAGGCTAACCAACCGAGGACCCCTCTTCCGATGTTTGAAGTTTATTTTTTTTCTTATAAATGCAATTTGTTCAAATATTTTCTTATCTCATTACTTGAGCCACTCAATGTCCAAAATATGCATTTATTTGCAAGATAAAATGTGTAGTTATTAAAGGAGTAATTCATAAGTATAAGTTCGGCCGGGACCCACCATTGTGGATCGAGAGAGGTGCCTAACACCTTTCCCTCAAGGTTATTTCGAGCCCTTACCCTAAATCTCTGGTAATGCAAACTAGTCCATGAGTTAAGTGCTCAAGGTTCCCTAACGCACCATAATCCGTTAGGTGGCGACTCTTCAAAAACCCAAATTCCTAAAGGAAATGAGTTATTCCCCCATGGATGTCGAAACTTGGACTTCTCCCCGCGAGGAGGGAAAAAAGGGGGCACGACAACAGGTATATATAGTTTTCATGTCCTAGCCTCATCACTACTTCGCCGAGGTTAGGCTCGACACTTACTCAGTACATGGGGTCGGTTGTACTGATGCTACACTCTGCACTCTTTTGTGCAGATTTCGGTACCAAACCCGGTGAGTAGCTGAGGTAGCTGCCTTCAGTCCAGGGAGACCAAGGTAGATCTGCTGGCGTCCGCAGAGCCTAAAGTCCCTCTTCCCTGTTTTAGTTTTCTGCTGTCTCTTTTCATTCCGAGAACAGTTGTACTTTTCTTTCTAGACCAGTGTTTGTAGAAGTTCGTATATGTTTGTGAATTTGTGATACCAGATTCGTGGGTAGACATGTATTGGATTGTTTGAATTTGTTATAACTCTTCTGCACATTTCATCTGTTTAGCTTTAGTTTTTGTTTATACCTGTTTGGGTTGATTGCTAATTGGTTAAAACCTTAATAGTTGGCTTGCCTAGCTTTCACGAGTAGGCTCCATCACGACTCCTGAGGGTGGGAAATCCGGGTCGTGACAAGTTGGTATCAGAGCAATAGGTTGCCTAGGTCTCACAATTCACGAACAAGCTAGGTAGAGTTTGAGGGATCGGTACGGAAACATCTGTGCTTATCCCCCAGAGGCTACAGAGTTTAGGAAAACTTCACATCTATTCTTTCCTCTTGTGCGACTTGATTTCTCAATGCTAATTGAACTTCTACTTTGTTCTTTTGCGGATGGAGAGAACACGTGCTTCTTCATCCGCTGATCAGCAGCCCGAGCCCCCGGTGGCAGCTCATACGAGAGGCAGAGGACGAGGACGAGGCCGAGGCCTTACTAGAGATCGAGGAGGGGCAAAGCTCAGCCTAGAGTAGCAGCACCAGCGGCGAAGCCTCAAGTAGAGTTCGAGGAGGAGGTTCCGGCCCAGACAGTTCCAGCGGGGCCAGCTCAGGTCCTATAGGGGTTCATCGCCACCCCGATACTCCAGGATGCTTTGGTCCGTCTAGTGGGCCTTATGGAGAGCTTCACTCAGGCAGACATATTACCTGTAGCACCAACCGTCTCTCAGGCTGGAGGAAGAGCCAGACTCCTGCTACTCGCACTCCGGAGCAGATGGCTCCCGAGTTTCAGACTCCAGCAGCTTAGCCAGTTGGGGTAGTTTAGCCGGGTGTTGTAGCTCAGACCGGTGATGGAGCAGCTATGTCTGCTGATGCTTTGTAGAGATTGGACAGGTTCACGAAGCTTTTTACTACCACATATGGCAGTACATTCTCAGAGGATCCCCAAGACTATTTGAACAGCTGTCACGAGGTTCTATGGAACATGGGGATAGTGGAGACCAATGGGGTGGACTTTGCTGCTTTTCGTCTATCAGGTTCCGCCATGACTTGGTGGAGGGATTATTGTTTGGCTAGGCCAGCTGGGTCATCGGCTTTGACTTCAGATCAGTTATCTCAGCTATTTCTGGAGAAGTTTCTTCTTATCACTCAGAGGGAGGACTATTGGAGGCAGTTTGAGCGTCTCCAGCAGGGTTCTATGACCGTCACTCAGTACGAGACCAGATTTATTGACTTGGCCCGTCATGTTCTTCTTATACTTCCCACTGACAGAGAGAGAGAGAGTGAGGAGGTTCATTGAGGGAATCGCTCAGCCTATTCGATTACAGATAGTTAAGGAGATAGGGAGTGAGATTTCTTTCCAGGATGCAGCCAATGTGGCCCGGCGAGTTGAGATGGTTCCATCATAGGGGAGTGGTCAGGGGTCTGACAAGAGGCCTCGTCATTCGGCAGATTCAGTGGTGCCTCATCTGGAAGCAGGAATTCTTTTGGTAGGGGCCATCCTCCCAAGCCGTTTCATTCAGCACTTCAGGCTTCTCATGGTGCTCCAGGTGGCCGTAGTTCTCATATGCAGTATTCAGATCAGCTACCCTATAGTGCATTACCAGATCCTATCAGTGCACCTCCGCTCCAGAGTTTTCAAGGTGGTTACTCAGGCCGTCAGGGTCAGTTTCAGGGTCAATAGTCACAGCAGCCGAGGACTTGTTATACTTGTGGCGATCCGAGGCACATTGCTAGATTTTGCCCTCGAGCCTCGAGCAATTCTCAGCATTACGGTTCTCGTGCTATGATTCAAGCACTGGGTGTTCCACAGCCCGCCCGACCAGCTAGAGGTAGGGGGCAAGCAGCTAGAGGTGGAGGTAGAGGTGTTAGAGGTGGAGGTCAAGCCGTTAGAGGTGGAGGTCAGGCCGCTAGAGGTGGAGGCCAGCCAGCAGGAGGTCGTCTTGGGGATGTAGTTCAGAGTGGTGGGGCCCAGCCCTGATGTTATGCTTTCCCAGCCAGGCCTGAGGCTGAGGCATCCGATGCCGTTGTCACAGGTACGGTTTTAGTTTGCAGTAGAGATTCATCAGTTCTGTTTGATCCAGGGTCTACATACTCCTATGTGTCATTTTATTTTTCTACGTATTTGGTTGTGCCTCGTGATTCTTTGAGTACTCCTGTATATGTTTCCACACCGGTGGGTGTTTCCATTATTATAGATCGTATCTATCGCTCATGTGTGGTTATTATTAGGGGTCTTGAGACCCGTGTAGATCTCTTACTTCTGGATATGGTTGATTTTTATATCATATTGGGGATGGATTGGCTGTCACCTTATCGTGCCATATTGGATTATCACACCAAGATGTGACCTTAGCATTGCCGGGGTAGCCTCGATTGGAGTGGATAGGTATTCCTGGTCATTCTACCAGTAGGGTCGTTTCTTGTATGAAGGCTCGGCGTATGGTCGAGAAGGGGTGTTTGGCTTACTTGGCATATGTGTGTGATTCTAGTGCTGAGGTTCCTTCTATGTATTCCGTGCCAGTTTTTCGTGAGTTTCCAGAGGTATTTCTTGCAGACCTGCCGGGGATACCACCCGACAGGGATATCGATGTTTGCATTGATTTGGCTCTGGGCACTCAGCCCATTTCAATTCCGCCATATCATGTGGCCCGTTTAGAGTTGAAGGAGTTGAAAGAACAGTTGCAGGACTTACTTGATAAGGGCTTCATTACACCTAGTGTCTCGCCCTGGGGTGCGCCGGTATTGTTTGCTAAGAAGAAGGATGGATCGATGAGAATATGTATTAATTATCGGCAGTTGAACAAGGTCACCATCAAGAACAAGTATCCATTACCGAGGATTGATGATTTGTTTGACCAGCTTCAGGGTGCCAAAGAGTTTTCAAAGATTGATTTGAGATCTGGCTACCATCAGTTGAGGATTAGGGCATCCGATGTCCCTAAGACAGCTTTCTGCAGTCGGTACGAGCATTACAAGTTTTTAGTGATGTCATTTGGGTTGACAAATGCCCCAACAACATTCATGGATTTGATGAACCCAGTCTTCAGGCCTTATTTGGATTCCTTCGTGATTGTCTTCAATGATGATATTTTGATCTACTCTCGCAGCCGAGACGAGCACGGGCAGCATCTTCGAGTCGTTCTTTAGACTCTGAGAGACAGTCAGTTGTATGCTAAGTTTTCGAAGTGCGAGTTTTGGTTGAGTTCAGTTGCATTCTTGGGCCACGTTGTATCATCAGAGGGTATTCAGGTGGATCCGAAGAAGATAGAGGCAGTTAAGAACTGGCCTCGACCCACATCAGCTATAGAGATCCAGAGTTTCTTAGGTTTGGCGGGTTATTACCGTCGGTTTGTGGAGGGGTTTTCATCTATAGCAGCCCTGATGACCAGGTTGACACAGAAGGGTGCCCAGTTTAGGTGGTCGGACGAGTGTGAGGCGAGCTTTCAGAAGCTCAAGACAGCTTTGACTACCGCGCCAGTATTGGTATTGCCTATGGGTTTAGGGCCATATATAGTGTATTGTGACACATCTCGTATTTGACTTGGTGCGGTGTTAATGTAGAATGGCAAGGTTATTGCGTATGCTTTGCGGCAGTTGAAGATTCACGAGAAGAATCATCGAGTTCATGATTTGGAGCTAGCAGCTATTGTTCACGCGCTGAAGATTTGGAGGTACTATTTATATGGCGTGTCATGTGAGGTGTTCACAGATCACAAGAGTTTGCAGTATTTGTTCAAGCAGAAGGAGCTCAATTTGAGGCAGAGAAGGTGGTTAGAGCTACTAAAAGACTATGATATCACCATCGTGTATCACCCGGAGAAGGCCAATGTAGTGACCGATACTTTGAGTAGGAAGTCAGCCAGTATGGGCAGCCTTGCGTATATTCCGGTCGGTGAGAGACCGCTTACTTTGGATGTTCAGGCTTTAGCCAATCAGTTCATGAGGTTGGATGTTTTTGAGCCCAGCAGTGTGCTAGCTTGCACAGTCGCTTGTTCTTCATTATTTGAGCGTATTCGAGATCAACAGTATGATGATCCTTATTTTCTTGTCCTTAGGTACACGGTGCGGCACGGGGGTGCCAAGTAGGTTACAGTTGGTGATGATGGAGTTTTGAGGATGCAGGGACGAGTTTGTGTGCCTAATATGGATGGACTTCGAGAGTTGATTCAAGAGGAGGCCCATAGTTCCCGGTACTCTATTCATCTGGGCGCCGCTAAGATGTATCAGGACTTGCGGCAACATTATTTGTAGAGGAGGATGAAGATGGATATTGTTGCTTACATAGCTCGGTGTTTGAATTGTCAGCAGGAAAAGTTCGAGCATTAGAAACCTGGTGGTTTACTTCAGAAGATTGAGATTCCTGAGTGGAAGTGGGAGCGTATCACTATGGACTTCGTTGTTGGACTCCCACGTACTCGGTGGAAGTTCGACGCGATATGGGTTATTGTTGATAGACTGACCAAGTCAGCGCATTTTATTCCGGTGGCAGTCTCCTATTTTATAGAGCGGTTAGCTGAGATCTATATCCGGGAGATTGTTCGTCTTCATGGTGTGCTCGTGTCTATTATTTCTGAACGAGGTATGCAGTTTACCTCGCATTTTTGAAGGGTCGTTCAGCGTGAGTTGGGTACCCGGGTCGAGTTGAGCATAACATTTCATCCTCAAACGGACGGACAGTTCGAGCGTACTATTCAGATTTTGGAGTATATGCACCGAGTATGTGTTATTGGCTTTGGAGGTTCGGGGGATCAATTCTTGCAATTAGCGAAGTTTTCCTACAACAACAGCTATCAGTCGAGCATCCAGATGGCTCCCTATGAGGCATTATATGGTAGACGGTGTCGATCGCCAGTTGGGCCGTTTGAGCCGGGAGAGGCTCGGTTGTTGGGTACGGATTTGGTACAGGATGCCTTGGACAAGGTTAAGATCATTCAGGATAGGCTTCGTACAGCTCAGTCCAGGCAAACGAGCTATGCCGACCGTAAGGTTCGTGATGTGGCATTCATGGTCGGAGAGCGACTGTTGCTTTGGGTGTCGCCCATGAAGGGCGTGATGAGATTTGGAAAGAAGGGCAAGCTAAGCCCTAGGTTCATCGGTCCTTTTGAGATTCTTGATCGAGTGGGAGAGGTGGCTTACAGACTTGCGGTGCCGCCAAGTTTATCAGCTGTGCATCCAGTGTTTCATGTGTCCATGCTTCGGAAGTATCACGGCGATCAATCCCACGTGTTAGACTTCAACACTGTCCAGTTGGACAAGGACTTGACCTACGAGGACGAGCCGGTAGCTATTCTAGACCGGCAGGTTCGTCAGTTGAGATCGAAGAATTTCCCTTCAGTTTGTGTGCAGTGGAGAGGTCAGCCTATTGGGGCAGCGACCTGGGAGTCCGAGTCCGATATGCGGAGCAGATATCCCCATCTTTCCCCCGACTCAGGTACTTTTCTATGTCCGTTCGAGGACGAACGATTGTTTTAGAGGTGGAGAATGTGATGACCCAAAAGGTCATCTCGTGTTTTAGAAGTCAAATCTTTGTTCTGAGGCCTTAAAAACCTCCTTTTGTTTCACCTCGATTTGCGTGCGCAGTCCGAGCGTATATCTGGAAAGCCCTTATGTGAAAATTAGAGAAAAATGCTAAGTTTTGCCTTTAAAATGGAATTAAGTTGACTTCTGTCAACATATTGGGTAAACGGACCCGAACCCGTATTCCGTCCCGTAGGGTCCGTAGTAAAATATGGGACTCGGGTGTATGCCCGGAATCAAATTTCGAGATCCCTAGCCCGAGAAAAGAACTTTTAAAGAAAATTGTTTGCTGGAAAATATAAAGACTTTTGGAAATGAAATGGTGTGTGTTCTTGATGGTATCGGGCCCGTATTTTGGTTCCGGAGCCCGGTATAGGTTTAAAATAATATTTAAGTCGAACCTATGAAATTTGGTAAGAATCGGAGTTGATTTCATATAAATCGGACCCATAGTTGAGAAAATGGAAATTTCAATGTTCTTGAAGAATTTCATGAATTTGAGGTTAAATTCGTAGTTGTTGATGTTATTTTGATGATTTAATTGCACGAGCAAGTCTATATGATGCTATTAGGCTTGCGTGCATGTTTGGTTTGGAGCCCCGTGGGCTCGGGTGAGTTTTGGATAGGCCACGGGGTGATTTGGACGTAGAAAAATGCAGTTGTGCATCTGGTATTTTTGCACAGGCCTCTGATCTCGCAATTGCGAGATCAAGCTTCACAATTGCGAAGTGGTCAGGCTTGGGAAATGCGACCAAAGTGTCGCTATTGCGAACCAAGCATGGGCAGGCCTTCATCGCAAATGCTAAGTCTGGGCTGGGAATTGCGAAGGGCCCTCTGTCGCAAATGCGGCATATTCTTCGCAAATGCGAAGGTAGTAGATTTCAAAGGGTTCGCAATTGCGAGCCCATGCTCGCAATTGCGACATCTGCGACCTGTTAAGTTGGATTTTGACGGGATTCTCATATCATTCTTAGAAATTTTAAAACCTAAACTCCTAAGGGCGATTTTTCAAGAGCAAGTTCTTCCCTAAATCATAGGGAAACGATTTCTAACTCATCTTCTTCAATCTATTTCATCTTTTTACATTATTTCAGTTCAAAATCTAGGGTTTCTCATGGGAAATTGGGTAATCTTGGGTAGAAATTAGGATTTTCGAATTTTGGGGATTTTGACCTCGATTTGGGGTCCGATTTCAAAACTAATTGCATATTTGAGTTCGTGGGTGATCGGGTTTTGGTTCAAACTTCGAGTTTTGACCAAGCTGGCCTAGGGTCGGGTTTTGACTTTTTGGGAAATCATTAGGAAATCTATATTCATGCATTAGAATTGGTTTATTTAGCATTTACTGATGTTATTAAGTAAATTATTCCTAGATACAAGCGGATTGGAAGTGGAACTGAGAGGTAAAGCGGTAGTTGAGGCTTAATCTTGTCCGTGTAATCGAGGTAAGTGTTTGGCCTATCCTTAGCTTGAGGGAATAGGAGTTGTGGTCTTATTTGCTATGTGTTAGTATGAGTACGGCGTATACGTGTGGTGACGAATATCTATACATTGGTGTCAAGCATGCCCGTGAGTCTTATATCATGAATGTTGTGCCTCTATTATGTATCGTTCGTGCTCAAATTGATGATTGACAATGTTGAACAAAGCTTATGAATATTTCTTGGTAATTGACTATTGTTGAGTATTGACTCAAGTTGAGTTTCACTTTGTAAAGCAATTGTTGGAAACGAGATTGGTTATAGCTGATTTCCCTTGCCGGGATGTTATTGTTGATATTGTTGATTCCCTTGCCGGGATGTTGTTGTTGATTCCCTTGCCGGGACGTATTGTTTCTATTGTTTGAGTGAGGAAGAGTGTAAAGCACGAAGGGTGATGCCGTGCATGATATTGTGAGTGAGTGTAATGCGCGAAGGGTGATGCCGTGCCGATATTATGAGTGTTAATGCACGAAGGGTGATGCCATGCCATGATTTGAGAGTTAATGCACGAAGGGTGATGCCGTGATATGATTATGAGAGGTAATGCATGAAGGGTGATGCCGTGCGGTTTCTGTTGTTTCATATGGTGAGGATGAGAGTAAAAGCACGAAGGGTGATGCCGTGCACGTGTTACCGTTTCATTATTCTTGTTGATATAGATATGATGTTCATTATGGTTCTTTATTGATGCTTCTTTATTGGTTTACTGTTAGAATCTGATATTCCCCGCAGCATGTCCCCTTCCCACCTTATTCTGTTGATTCCTGTTATTATGATTCTGTTTGTATATGAATTAACTGCACAGGTTTATATGGTTGTCGTGTCCTAGCCTCGTCACTACTTCGCAGAGGTTAGGCTCGATACTTACTCAGTAAATGGGGTCGGTTGTACTGATGCTACACTTTGCACTCTTTTGTGCAGATTTCGGTACCGGACATGGTGAGTAGCTGAGGTAGCTGCCTTCAGTCCAGGGAGACCAAGGTAGATCTGCTGGCGTCCGTAGAGCCTAAAGTCCCCCTTCCCTGTTTTAGTTTTTCGCTGTCTCTTTTCATTCCGAGAACAGTTGTACTTTTCTTTCTAGACCAGTGTTTGTAGAAATTCGTAGATGTTCGTGAATTTGTGATACCATATTCGTGGGTAGACATGTATTGGATTGTTTGAATTTGTTATAACTCTTCCGCACTTTTCATCTATTTAGCTTTAGTTATTGTTTATACCTGTTTGGGTTGATTGCTAATGGGCTAAAACCTTAATAGTTGGATTTCCTAGCTTTCACGAGTAGGCGCCATCACGACTCCCGTGGGTGGGAAATCCGGGTCATGACAGATCTGGATGATTAATATTCAAACCTCCATTAAGTGCAAATAAATGACGCCAAGTAAGCAATAGCTTTGTCTATTGGTATTGCTGATTAAGGAGCATTGTGACAGGCTATATACATATATATATATTAAAAGTGGGAAGGTCTTAAGTTAAAAGTTGAATTACAAAAATATCCTTCAAAATTTGCTGACCATTTGCCCTCTTACTTAATGTTTAAAAAAATTTGAGACGTTAATGTTTAAAAAGTTGAAGTACCTAATGAAAATGACCTCTTACTTAATGTTTAAAACGTTAAAGCAAAATAAACAAATATACTAACCAACATGACTCTTCGTTGCTATTAAAAAAATTGAAGAATTTGAGACCCAATTCCAACATGATTAAGTGTGTTTGTTTTTTCAACATCTGAATATTTAAAATTTATCTTTTTTTAAAATTAATAAATTAAAATTTTAAATAAACTAATTAATTTAATATTCTATTCTTAAAATATTTTTAAAATAACACGGTAGTTGTGACAGTGATGGCTAATTATAATAACCCGACCGTTCGTTTTGAGCTTTTGCACTTCGCTCGCAAGTTCTCGGGCATGACTAGTCCCGTATTATGTATTGTGAATTATGTAAATCGTTGGTTTTGGTTTTCAGGATAATTGGAATACATTTGGAAGAACAGTTCTCAGTTTGAAACTTAAAAATTGGAAAGGTTGACCAAGTTTTGACTTGTTAGTATATGACCTCAGGTTGGAATTTTTATGATTTGGTTAGCTCCGTTAGGTGATTTGGGACTTAGGAGCGTGATCGGAATGTGTTTTGGAGGCTGGGAGTAGATTTAGGCTTGAATTGGCGAAATTAGAATTTTGGCTATTTCCGGTTGATAGGTGAGATTTTGTTATAGGGGCCGGAATGGAATTCCGGAAGTTGGAGTAGGTCCGTTGTCTCATTTGTGACGTGTGTGCAAAATTTCAGGTCATTCGGACGAGGTTTGACAGATTTTTGATCGAAAGCGGAATTTGGAAGTTTTTGGAATTCTTAGGCTTGAATCCAATGTAAATTTGGTATTTTGATGTTGTTTTGAGCCTTCTGAAGGTTGGAACAAGTTTGAATGGTAGTATAAGACTTGTTGGTGCTTTTGGTTGAGGTCCTGAGGGCCTCAGGGTAATTTTGGATGGCTGGCGGAAAGTTTGGAAGTTGGTTTTGGCAGCTGAAGATCTCCCATTGCTGTCATAACCGCACCTGCGGCTAGGGGACCGCAGGTGCGGTATCGCAGATGCGTGGTTGGAGCCGCAGATGTGGCCAAAGTCTTGGTGGAGTGAAACCGCAGATGCGGTATGTGAACCGCACCTGCGCGACCGCAGATGCGTAGAGAGGGTCGCAAGTGCGGGAGGCGGCTTAAGTGATGACCGCAGAAGCGGTTCATGGACCGCAAAAGCGGTACCGCAGAAGCGCTATCAAGATCTTATGCGGAATCCCTTGGCCAGAAGTATATAATGTTTCCTTCACGAATTTTTGGCTAAGTACTCCATTTTTGAAGACGGGAAACGAGCTAGGGTAGTGAATTCAAGGGAAAAATCGAGGTGAATCAGTTGGGTAAGTTCCCTAAGCTTCATTACTTGAGTTTATGATCATTTTTCCATTGGTTAATCATGATATTAGTGGAAATTAAGGGTAAAAATTGGGGAAACTAGGGCTTGGAAACTTAGGCCTTTGATTGAGGATTTGAAGGACCAATTGTGGTCGGATTTTAGAACTTTTGATATGAACTCGTGGGGAGATAAGGAATCTATTGATGTGAATTTTATCGAATTCCTAGATGTGGGCCCGGGTTTGAGCAATTTTGGGAGTTTTGATGTAAATTGGACATTTTCGACTGGGCTTTGTTCCCTTAGCATATTTTAATGGTTATGTACTGATTTTGGTTAGATTTGGAGCATCCGGAGGTCGATTCGAGAGGGCAAAGGCATCGCGGGCTAGAGTTTGGATCGGATAGAGGTAAGTGATGATTGTAAATACTGTTCTGAGGGTATGAAACCCCGAATTTCACATCGTTGTGCTACTTTGAGGTGACGCACACGCTAGATGACGAGCGTGGTGTCGTCCACCATTGGGGATTGTGACTTGGTCCATCCCGTACGACTATTAAGTCGCATATTCTACTTGCAAACTATTTGATATTGTTATATCTTGGAAAATATTATTGTGTTTGGGGCTAAATGCCGTGTCTGGCCTTGTGCCGATTTTTTGGACCCTTAGGGGCTTTTACTACTATTTTACCTCACTGTTTTTGATTTAATGTTTACACTCAGTCATGTTATATTCTTACTTTTTTCGTAACTCGGTTTTATTCACTCCTCTTGATTTCAAAAATGATATTTTTAGCCGAGTAATTGTTTTACTGTTGCCCGTGTGGCTTGTGAGATTCTGACTGAGTAAGGCCGAGGGCCTGTGTTGTGAGGATACTATGGGATTGGGCTGCGCGCCGCAGCATGTGGTACCGATTGTGATATATGAGAAGCCGAGGGCCTGGTTTATTATGCCACGAGGTGGCTTGTGATTGGTATGAGGCCGAGAACCTGTTTGATTATGCCACGAGATGGCTTGTTATTGCTCTTGGGCCGTAAGGGGCCCCTCCAGGAGTCTGTACATCCCCAGTGAGCGGGTACTCAGTGTGATGATTCTGTTTATTATGTGAGGCCGAGGGCCGGATTGATTATGCCATGAGATGGCTTGTTATTGCGCTTGGGCCGTAAGGGGCCCTCCCGGAGTCTGTACACCCCCAGTGAGCGCGGGTACCCAATGTGTGTGATGTGTTATAGCCCGAGGGGCTATTGTTGTTTCATATTGAAGCCCGAGGGGCTGTTCTTGATCTATGTTGCCCGAGGGGCGGTTCTTGATTCATGTTATGCCCGAGGGGCTGATTACGAGTGATTGTGAGGTAGCCTGAGGTTCTGTTGATATTGTGCCCGAGGGGCGGTTTATGGTACATGTTTTGCCCGAGGGGCTGTTTACATTTCTATCTGTTGGCCCAAGTAAAGGTTAGTTTTGAAGACTGACAAAGGAACTCAGACATGAACCAGGTCCATCCAGTGGTCCATCTCTCAGGTTCACAAAAACGGGCAGATTCAAGCATGTGGGATGCACGTGAAGGAGATAAGCTTAACTTGGTGTATTTAATATCTCCTGATCGAAAAGGTTGCATAATTGATAAGGAGAAGGAGTCCTTAATCAAAGAGAACACTATCCAAGATAGGGAAGGAGTTAGAAGTTGAAATCAACTAGAACTCTTTCACCAAGGAAGAGTTGCATCAGAACTCTAGTTATTTCTTCATCTACTAACTCTATAAATTGCAGGATGTTTTCACATTAAACGTGTTGCACAAAAACACAGAAGTTAAACGTGAATTGGGAGCAAAATAGCAAGGCTTTTTGCAAGCAGTTCGTGTGTGATTCAGGTGTGCAAACCTGAAGCTACATGAACCAGATTGAAGAACCAGCTCCATAAAGAGTTTTATGTGTCTTTCTTTATTTCTAGTTCAATTGTAGTAGGCGTTTTTATATTGTAACTTTCAGCTTTATCTAGAAGCAATTGTAATAGGTCTATTGAGTATTCAAGTTAGAGTTAACTTGAAAGTGTCGCAGCAGTTGAGGCTGTGTGCCACACTGGGATTAGAGTTTAATCCTTAGGTTTACAAGAGTTTTGTAAATGCTGTTTTGGCTCAGTGATTTTAGTGGAAGTTTGGGAAAATCCTACTGAGTAGTAGGTCGTGGTTTTTTCACCTTTTGAGCCAGGTGTTTTCCACGTTAAATCTCTGTGTTCTTTATTTTATGTACTTTTAATTCCGCAAACAGCAATCGTTTGTACACCTAGAAGAACCAGGTCCTTCCAGAAGCAGTTTAAGCAAAAATTGGGTACCACACAAATCACCCCCCCTCTTGTGTGGTATTGACGTTTGGAACATCACTATCATTTTTACTCACTTTTTTTATCACTCATTTGAAACTATGGAATGTTGTTTTTAAAAGGTTTTACTGAAACTGAGCTTGATTTACGAAGTAAATGATTTCTGTACTATTTTGGAAATGTACTGTATTTGCTGTAGCGTCATGATGTGGCTTACGTGTTTTCTTACTGCTCAGCTTTCATTTACTTTTATTACTTACTGAGTTGGCGTACTCATATTACTCCCCGCACCTTATGTGCAGATTCAGGTATTATTTTGAACCCGGTAACGGGTGTTGGTTGCTCAGTGGCAGAGTCATCGGAGTTAGCAAGGTAGCTGCCCGGCGTTCGCAGCACTGCTTTTCTCCCTCTTTTCTTCCTTAGACTGTGTTTAGTACATTTTAGATTCTTAGTTGTGTTCAGAACTTAGTAGATGCTCGTGACTTGTGACACCCCGATGTCGGGCTGTGTTTTGTTTCCGCAGTTGATATATTTCGCTTTATTTTGGGATTTAGCATTATTAATGACTTGATTATGACTCATTATATCTGTTAATTAATCTTGGAATTTGTGTCGGCTTGTCTTGTCTTCACGAGAGGCGCCATCACGACCGGGTCTGGGTTTAGGGTTGTGACAAGTTGGTATCAGAGCCTAGGTTACATAGGTCTCGCGAGTTATGAGCAGGTTTAGTAGAGTCTCGCGGATCGGTATGGAGACGTCTGTGCTTATCCTCGGGAGGCTGCAGAACCTTTAGAAAAAACTTCACATTCTTGAATTCTTATCGTGCGTCCTTGATTCAGCTTGAAATGTAACTTTTTGAATTCCTTCCACGCGTTCGTATGCGCACATGAGTGCTCGGTATCAGATATGCATCGATGGCTTGTGATCCCCTGATCGATGGGCGAGATGTGATTCTTGTGCAATGATGTTGGGCCAGTCTGGAGGACTTGAGGCTGGGTTTTGCCTGTAGCTTGAGCACTGAGGTGCTGATTGTGTGAGCATGTGATTTTTTTTGAACTTATTTGTTCGGTAGTGTCCCTATTAGGGAAAGTGATGGCTGGATGATTATGTGATGAGTATGATGTGACTGCGTAATGTTTATTGCGGTGGAAGGGTATAAAGAGATGTTAGTTTGAGGCGAAGCAGTGGGTTATTTCTTGCGGAGTGTTTTGAAGTCTGTGCGATCCTTATATTGTTGTTGGAAGTTCTCTTTTACCAGTGAATATGTGTGTTGCAATTTGAATTTTGATCGCTTAAGAGAGTGGGCTTGACTATTACGAGGGTGGATGCGAGAATTGCAGAAGATTTGAAGTACTAGATGATCTGTGTTGCACGACCTTATGAGGAATTAGTTCAATCTCACTACGATATTATGGCAGTAATAGAGTATATTCATTATGAGTTATTGTGTGTTTTGATCTATGGCTTCGAGCCAAGTGGAGGAGTCTGCTATTGAATAGTTGATTGGACGGTTATGTGCTATGATGGTTCCAGTTTGAGGCGTATTTGTGAATCAGTTATGGCTTACGGAGGTTGAGGCCGGGGATGGCTCGAGTAAAGGAAATTTCAATAAAGGTTATGTCATGCTTTATGGGTGTATGAGAATCGTGGAATGACTTGTGTTGTTAGTAGTAAAGGATGTAAGGTGCGTAGAACAGGAAGTTGCTTGGTTGCATTAAGGTGAAGTTACACTCTGCGGTGTTGGAGTGCTATTGGAGCACAGGTTGTCCGGTCTGTTTGATCGGTCTAATTGCGGTTTGACCATCGCCCTTGGCATAGGCCTAGGCGACAGAAGCGACGCCCCGATAAACCTCTACTCGCGACATTGCGGCGACACAAGCGACGCCCCAATAAACCTCTACTTGCGACATTGTATTGGTGCAACGCACTTGGCATAGGCCTCGGTGACACAAGCGACGCCCCGATAAACCTCTACTTGCGACATTGCGGCGACACAAGCGACGCCCCGATAAACATCTACTTGTGACACGGTATTGGTACATCGCCCTCGGCATAGGACTCGGCGACACAAGCGACGCCCCGATAAACCTTTACTTGCGACATTGTATTGGCATCGCCCTCGGCATAGGCCTTGGCAATGCAAGCGACGCCCCGATAAACCTCTATTTGTGACATGGTATTGGCACATCGCCCTCGGCATAGGACTCAGCGACACAAGCGATGCCCCGATAAACCTCTACTTGCGAGTAGAGTGGATAACTCTCGAGAATGGTTCTAATGGGTTCAAGATTTTACATGTAATAATTGGAGATTTTCAAGTTGTATATTTGGCTAGGAGCTGAGATTTGTATTGGAGGGTGTCAAGACTCGTGGTATTTCTATATCATTATGGGATTCTATATATCAGTATCAGGAAGGTAACGGTAATGGCTTTGGATTCGCAGGAAGTCCCTTCAGGGTAGGTATTTTGAATGTGGTACTTTTGGGAATATTTAAGAGAGTATTCAGCGGCTTATGAGCCTTAGACGGTGTGGTTTTATGCTTGTGTCTCGTATGTTGAGTCTGGGTTGAGGAATTGTGGAGTTATAGCAAGAAGAAGTATCAAGTTGAAGGTAAATCAGAAGGAAACTCGGATAGATGGGGTAGCTTGGTAGTAGGCCGGATCGGTATGGTAAGGATATGATTAGTTCTTTAGATGCTTACGAGGTAATGAGTTTCCACGGGTGTTTTGTGACAATACTCTTAGGTTTTGATGGCTTGTGTAGCTTTGTTGAGTTAGAAGGAGTCAGTCCTGATGGTTTGGTTTCGTGCAAAAGGGGATTCGTAGAGTTCTTGATAATTTTTACCATGATTCGAGGTGTTTAATTTTCTGCCGGCATGAGGAGCATGGGATGTATAGTGATTTTCTCCTAGATGGGATCAAATGGAAAGTTCTTGACTAGTTGAGTATATATTTGATTGTGGCTCGGAAGGGATTATGATGTTCTCATACTTATCATAGGATGGCATGGTGTATGTGGTATGTTGTGTAGGGTTGAGATTGGCATATGTAAGGTCGGAGTTCAGTTCTGAAAGGAAGGTCATAAATTCATAGACAGCACGACAGTTTCAGATGACTAGGTAAATGATATTACTAAATGGTGTGTTTGAATTAAGGATACTTCATTAGTATTGTGGCATTCTCTTATTGGATCGACTGTCGATATTCAAATTGGCTTGGTAGCACAGAAGAATTATAGGAGTATCCCTCGTGGAATGATCGAGTATCGGATGTGTGTTAGATGTTCGGCAGTGTAGCTGGGGTCAGATATGGTGATTCGTGTGCTTTATGGACTGGGAGACTGAGATTTTCCGTGATTAGATGGCTTTGTGGTTGTGGACTGTGAGGAAATAGCTAAGGTTAGTTAGAGGTTAGCATGTGCGATGACTCAGTCATTGTGAACCTTCAAAGAGTTATTTATCTGTTGTGGGTGACCAGAGTTGATTTGGGGTTTGTTGGTAGGTCCAACATGGATGTGTGTTCTGCACCTGGTCAAAATTGTTTACTTCGAACTGCTATTGTTGAGAGATATGCCATTTGATTATTGTTGAGCTTATTCGTGATCTATGAGTTACCCTCCTATGTTACGAGGAGTTGAGACTTGGTGGTTATATGCACATATAGTGCGGTTCTATTGGGGTCTTGTAGCGAAATTTGAGTGGGAAGAGTATTGGGTGTTGCTTGGTGGACGACGTATTGGTTATGTTCTTTCGGGTTTCGTGTGGTGTTATGTCATTTGCCTCTCCACGGTTATGGTGATTCACTTTTGGCACTAGACATCAATAGCGCGTGGTTGTTGATTTTGGGTATGGTGACTTGAGGTGTTTCATGAGGACCAGTGTTTGGATAGGGTTGCGCATTGCAGCGAAGTTATGTTGGGATATGATCCTTCGAGTTAGATTTGTGTGTTCTTGTTCTACGGTATGTGACGGGTTCTTGGCATCGTGTTGAGGTGGTACTGGAGAGCTTGCGATACAGCTCTCTCAGTTGAGTCATTTTCATGATTTGAGTATGTTCGGATTGTTGCTTATTGGTGCACGGGTTGCACGAGTTGCGGCTTTAGATTGTATTTTTGTGTCATGCCACCAGAGTAGTTGTGTTAGATTAGATGGATCTATAATGAATACAAACAGATTCGGTTTCAGCATGATGGAAGGATAATATCGATGTTCGGCTCAGAAGTTTACTATGGTCCTTGTCAATGGAGAAGTGGCCTCACGAATGGTTGAACTGAGGAACGGTTATGGCTTTTTACGTGTTTTTTTAATCATTGGCAGTATATGGAAGTGTTTGGATGGGGCTTCATTTGATAAGAGGCTTATTATGGAGATTTGGATGTTTTGAGCAAATGCTGTGATTAGAAGTTATCGCTACGAGTGTTTGAGTTATGTGGTATATCATGTAACTACATCTGAGGTTGCAGGTATGGTTTATTACAGCTTGTTCGGGCTTATTCAGAGTATAAATGTGAGATTCTAATCTTGTAGATGATTTCAGAAGTAGAAATGTGGTTCTAAGGTTTACGGGCTAGGTTGGATTGCGAAATTTCAGTTACATTGTGTTTCCGGACCTATACGAGATAGGGTGATGTGGAATCACCCCCGGGTATCATCATGGTAAGGTTATACAACGACTTGTTGGCTTTTGGAACAACTATGAGCACGTTCGAGGACGAACGTATGTTTAAGTGGGGGAGGATGTAATGACCCGACCGGTCGTTTTGAGCTTTTGCACTTTGCTCGCCAGTTCTCGGGCATGACTAGCCCCGTATTATGTATTGTGACTAATGTAAATCGTCGGTTTTGGTTTTCAGGATAATTGGAATAAATTTGGAAGAACAGTTCTCAGTTTGAAGCTTAAAAATTTGAAAGGTTGACCAAGTTTTGACTTGTTAGTATATGACCTCGGATTGGAATTTTTATGATTTGGTTAGCTCCGTTAGGTGATTTGGGACTTAGGAGCGTGATTGGAATGTGTTTTGGAGGCCCGGAGTAGATTTAGGCTTGAATTGGCAAAATTGGAATTTTGGCGATTTTCGGTTGATAGGTGAGATTTTGATATAGGGGTCGGAATGGAATTCCGGAAGTTGGAGTAGGTCCGTTGTGTCATTTGTGACGTGTGTGAAAAATTTCAGGTCATTCGGACGAGGTTTGATAGACTTTTTGATCGAAAGCAGAATTTGGAAGTTTTTGGAATTCTTAGGCTTGAATCCAATGTAAATTTGGTATTTTGATGTTGTTTTAAGTGTTGCGAAGGTTGGAACAAGTTTGAATGGTAGTATAAGACTTGTTGGTGCTTTAGGTTGAGGTCCCGGGGGCCTTGGGGTGATTTCGGATGGCTGGCGGAAAGTTTGGAAGTTGGTTTTGGCAGCTGAAAATCTCCCATTGCTGTCATAACCGCACCTGCGGCTACGGGACCGCAGGTGCGGTATCGCAGATGCGTGGTTGGAGCCACAGATGCGCCAAAGGTTTGGTGGAGTGAAACCATAGATGCGGTATGTGAACCGCACCTGCGCGACCGCAGATGCAGAGAGAGGGTCGCAGGTGCAGGAGGCGGCTTAAGTGATGACCGCAGAAGCGGTTCATGGACCGCAAAAGCGGTACCGCAGAAGCGCTATCAGTGCTGCAGATGCGGAATCCCTGGGCCAGAAGTATATAATGTTTCCTTCGCGAATTTTTGGCTAAGTACTCCATTTTTGAAGACGGGAAACGAGCTAGGGCAGTGAATTTAAGGGAAAAATCGAGGTGAATCAGTTGGGTAAGTTCCCTAAGCTTCATTACTTGAGTTTATGATCATTTTTCCATTGGTTAATCATGATATTAGGGGAAACTAAGGGTAAAAATTGAGGAAACTAGGGCTTGGAAACGTAGGCCTTTGATTGAGGATTTGATGGACTAATTGTGGTCGGATTTTAGAACTTTTGATATGTATGAACTCGTGGGGAGATAAGGAATCTATTGATGTAAATTTTATCGAATTTCGAGACGTGGGCCCGGGGGGCCGGGTTTGAGCAATTTCGGGATTTTTGATGTAAATTGGATATTTTCGAGTGGGCTTTGTTCCCTTAGCATATTTTAATGGTTATGTACTGATTTTGGTTAGATTTGGAGCATCCGGAGGTCGATTTGAGAGGGTAAAAGCATCGCGGGCTAGAGTTTGGATCGGATAGAGGTAAGTAATGATTGTAAATACTGTTCTGAGGGTATGAAACCCCGGATTGCACATCGTTGTGCTACTTTGAGGTGACGCACACGCTAGATGACGAGCGTGGGTTCGTGCACCATTGGGGATTGTGACTTGGTCCATCCCGTACAACTATTAAGTCGGGTATTCTACTTGCAAACTATTTGATATTGTTATATCTTGGAAAATATTATTTTGTTTGGGGCTAAATGCCATGTCTGGGCCTTGTGCCGATTGTTTGGACCCTTAGGGGCTTTTACTACTGTTTTACCTTACTGTTTTGATTTAATGTTTACACTCAGTCATGTTATATTCTTACTGTTTTTGTAACTCGGTTTTATTCACTCCTCTTGATTTCAAAAATGATATTTTTAGCCGAGTAATAGTTTTATTGTTGCCCGCGTGGCTTGTGAGATTCTGACAGAGTAAGGCCGAGGGCCTATGTTGTGAGGATACAATGGGATCGGGCTGCGCGCCGCAACATGTGGTACCGATTGTGATATATGAGAGGCCGAGGGCCTGATTTATTATGCCACGAGGTGGCTTGTGATTGATATGAGGCCGAGAACCTGTTTAATTATGCCATGAGATGGCTTGTTATTGCGCTTGGGCAGTAAGGGGCCCCTCCAGGAGTCTGTACACCCCAGTGAGCGCGGGTACCCAGTGTGATGATTCAGTTTAATATGTGAGGCCGAGGGCCGGATTGATTATGCCACGAGATGGCTTGTTATTGCGCTTGGGCCGTAAGGGGCCCCTCCCGGAGTTTGTAGACCCCCAGTGAGCGCGGGTACCCAGTGTGTGTGATGTGTTGTAGCCCGAGGGGCTGTTGTTGTTTCATATTAAAGCCCGAGGGGCTGTTCTTGATCTATGTTGCCCGAGGGGCGGTTCTTGATTCATGTTATGCTCGAGGGGCTGATTACGAGTGATTGTGAGGTAGCCCGAGGGGCTGGTTCCTTTGATATTGTGCCCGAGGGGCGGTTTATGGTACATGTTTTGCCCGAGGGGCTATTTACGTTTCTATCATTTTTACTCACTTTTTTTATCACTCGTTTGAAACTATTGAAAGTTGTTTTTAAAAGGTTTTACTGAAACTGAGCTTGATTTACGAAGTAAATGATTTCTGTACTATTTTGGAAATGTACTGTATTTGCTGTAGCGTCATGATGTGGCTTACGTGTTTTCTTACTGCTCAGCTTTCATTTACTTTTATTACTTACTGAGTTGGCGTACTCACATTACTCCCTGCACCTTGTGTGCAGATTCAGGTATTATTTTGAACCCGGTAACGGGTGTTGGTTGCTCAGTGGCAGAGTCATCGGAGTTAGCAAGGTAGCTGCCCGGCGTTCGCAGCACTGTTTTTCTCCCTCTTTTCTTCCTTAGACTGTGTTTAGTACATTTTAGATTCTTAGTTGTGTTCAGACCTTAGTAGATGCTCGTGACTTGTGACACCCCGATGTCGGGCTGTGTTTTGTTTCCGCAGTTGACATATTTCGCATTATTTTGGGATTTAGCATTATTAATGACTTGATTATGACTCATTATATCTGTTAATTAAACTTGGGATTTGTGTTGGCTTGCCTTGCCTTCACGAGAGGCGCCATCACGACCGGGTCTGGGTTTAGGGTCGTGACACTAATGGTGGTGCTTGTGGATGTCGATCGGAGGCGGTGATTAGCAGTAATTTTGGTTGATGGTTGTAGTTCTGGATAGTAACTAGTGGTGTCTAGTATAATAATTGTGGTTGAGGAAGGTGGTGGTGGGTGGTAGTAGTTTATAATGATAGATAGTAGCGACTATGGTTGATGATGATAGTAGGGTGGTTGGTGGTGGTAGTTGAGGTGGGTGGATGGGTGGTTGTGGTTGAGGAAAATAGTAGTGGTGTTAGTTGATAATGCTATGGTGCATGGTGGTGGTAGTCTATAATGGTGGAGTGATAGGCGATGATAGTTGATAATAATGGCGGTGGCGGTTATGGTTGAGGATGGTGGTGGTTTGTGGCGGTAGTTAGGTACGGTGGTGGTCGGCGGTAGTGGTTGAGTATGGTAGAAGTGGTGGTGCATGGTGGTAGGTAATAGTAGTGAGCGGTGGCAACGGTTAGTGGTGAATGTGAATGATAATATTTTAATGAAATGAAGTCTTTGTTATGGTCTTGATCATTCAGATCTATTTAGACCCATTAAGTTGTTGTGAAATAGAAAAAACAAACACACTTAATGATTAAGATTTGAATAGTTAAGATTTAGACTTAAAAAACACATGCACTTAATGTCTGAGATCTGAATGATTAACATTCAAACCTCCATTAAGTGCAAACAAATGACGCCAAGTAAGCAATATTTTTGTCTGTAGGTATCATATGAAAACGGCTCTTTCTCTCTCTAATCTCTTTCTCTCTCCCTGCTAGTCTCCCTCTTTTCGTCTACTGTAAAGCCACCGGCGTGACCGCCGGCGCCGGGAATCATAGGTAAGCTCCCCCTCCCCCCCCCTCCTCTCTCTCTCCCTTTCTCCTCCCCCCTTTCTCTCTTCCCCATCCCTTCTCTCTCCTTCCCTCATTTTCAGATTTTGCGTCTTCTCTGCGTCAGTCATCACCGGAGTTTTCCGGCCGGCGATTGGCCTTTCTCCTCCTCTCTCCTTTCTTCTCTCTTATTCCCCTAAGCCCTTCTCTCTTTCCCTATGGTTCGTGTCTCCAGCCTTCTTGTGCCCAAAATTTAGTTCCCAAAGCACGAACCCTAGCAACCCGTCGGCAACCTCTGGCCGGCGAACACCCCTCTGTTTTCGCGTCTGCCCAGGTCGCCTATACCCTCCACCTCCTCCCCCTCCTCTGTGTTGGATACCTAGACTCGTCACCCATCTCCGTTGCCCTCGGCGGCGGTCTTCCACATAGTTTAGTTGGACAACCCGGGTTGTCGTAGAACTAAGCTGGTGCAGCGGCGACATGGTGACAACCCACCCCCTCCCCTATTGTTTTTCGTGGTGGTTGTGTGCGATTCTGCAGGGAACTAGCTGCGTCGGTCGAGACGAGTGTGAGGCATACGAGCAAGAAAGCGGAGCATTCCTGGCTGGTAGGTGCAAAGGCTGGTGAGATTTGGAAGGACGCACGACGGATTCCGTGACCTCGGGTGTGCACCAAGGCATATCTTCAGGTTCTTCAATCGGGAGTTGGTACCTCCCGCTTTCCTGTTTATCTCTATGTGATAGTTAAATTCTGCCAATCTAGTTAGCATTACTTCAAGAATATTATTAGCGCACTTGTAGTTGCTACTTGCTACCTTCTAGTTGGGTCCTATTCTGTGCTAGTGCTTGCCCGTAGTCTATCGTGGTTGTGGTTTGGGATGGTAGAGTAAGGTCATGTCTTCAGGGGGTTTGGGGGGGTTCAGAGGGTTCAGGGGGTTCGGGGGGTGGGGACGGGGGCGAGGAAGGGGGCGAGGAAGGGGCCAGAGGATAGGATGGGAGGCAAGGAGGGTAAGGGGAGAAAAGGAGCTTGTAGGTTGAGGATCGGGTCATGGAATATAGGCACGCTGACGGGCAAGTCTATTGAGCTGGAAGATTCTCCAGAAGAGAAGAGTAAATATAGATTGTGTCCAGGAAACAAGGTGGGTAGGGTCGATGGCAAGGAATATGGACGGGTATAAGCTATGGTACTCTGGAGTCGTGAGGGGTAAGAATGAAGTGGGTATCTTGGTGGATAGGGACCTTAGAGAGTCGGTGGTTGAGGTTAGGCGGATGCATGACAGACTAATGTTTATTAAGTTGATGATTGGTGAGTGCACCTTCAATGTCCTTAGCGATTATGCGCCGCAAGCGGGCTTGGATGAGGAGGTTAAAAGGCGCTTCTGGGAGAGTTTGGATGAGGTTGTGCGTAGTATTCCACCCACTGAGAGGTTATTTATCGGAGGGGATTTCAATGGCCACATTGGTCGGTTGCTGGTGACTATGGCGAGGTGCATGGTGGCTTCGGCTTTGGGGTTAGGAATGGAGGAGGTTCTTCGCTGTTGGATTTTGCTAAGGCTTTCGAGCTGGTGATTGCGAACTCGAGTTTTTCGAAGAGGGAGGAGCATCTAGTAACTTTTTGAAGTTCGATTATGAAAACTCAGATTGATTACCTCCTCCTCAGAAGGTGTGATAGAGGGTTGTGCAAGGATTGCAAGGTTGTCCCGGGTGAGACCCTCGTGACCCAGCATAGGCTCTTGGTAATGGATGTCGGTATTATGATAAGGAGGAAGAAGAGGTATGCTCGTGGTCAACCGAGGATCAGGTGGGGAGCCTTACCTAAGGATAAAGCCCAGGAGTTGGAGGGGAGGTTATTGGCTATGGGAGCATGGAAGAGTAGTGAGGACGCCAGTGCTATGTGGGCTACGACGGCGAACTGTGTTAGGGAGGCGGCGAAAGAGGTGCTAGGGATTTCGAAGGGTCACTCTGGCAGGCACCAAGGCGACTGGTGATGGAATGACATAGTCCAAGGCAAAGTGGAGGCGAAGAAGGATGCGTATATGAAGTTGGTAGGGAGCACATGCGAGGAGGAGAGGAGAGCGAATAGAGAGAGGTACAAGGTAGCAAGAAAGGAGGCTAAGCTAGCGGTCACGGAGGCTAAGAATACAGCTTTTGGCCGACTGTATGAGGAATTGGGGGAAAAAGGCGGGGATAAGAAGTTGTTTCGATTGGCTAAAGCGAGGGAGAGGAAGGGTCGGGATCTGGATCAAGTGAGGTGCATCAAAGAAAAGGACAGTAGAGTCTTGATGGGGGAGTCCCAGATTAAATAGAGATGGCAGATGTACTTTCAGGGTCTTCTAAATGAGGAAGGGGACCGTGATATAGTGCTAGGGGATTTGGGACATTCCGAGAGTCTCCGAGACTTTGGGTACTGTAGGCGTATTAAGTTGGAGGAGGTCGTGGGGGCTATGCGTAAGATGAGTCGAGGCAGAGCGACCGGGCTAGATGAAATTCCGGTTGAGTTCTAGAAGTATATGGGTAGAGCAGGCTTGGAGTGGCTGACTGGGCTGTTTAATGTTATTTTCAGGACGAAGAGGATATCGAATAAGTGGAGGTGGAGTACAGTGGTTCCGTTGTACAAGAACAAAGGTGATATTCAGTGTTGTAACAACTATAGGGGTATCAAGTTACTAAGTCATACCATGAAAGTTTGGGAGAAGGTGGTGGAGGCGAGCGTGAGGAAGATAATGTCTATATCTAACAACCAGTTCGGGTTCATGCCGGATCGCTCGACCACGGAAGCTATCCACCTTATTAGGAGGTTGGTGGAACAGTACAGGGATAGGAAGAAAGATCTGCACATGGTGTTTATTGACTTGGAGAAAGCGTATGACAAGGTCCCTAGGGAGGTGCTATGGAGATGTTTGGAGGTAAAAGGTGTGCCGGTAGCTTATGTTAGAGCGATCAAGGACATGTATGATGGAGCTAAGACTAGGGTAAGGACTGTGGGAGGCAACTCGGAATTTCTCAATTGTTTTGGGGTTACACCAAGGATCAGCGCTTAGTGCGTTCTTATTTGCCATAGTAATGGATGCTCTAATACACCATATTCAAGAGGAAGTGCCATGGTGTATGTTATTCGCTGATGATATAGTTCTGATTGATGAGACGCGGGACGGTGTTAATGAGATGTTGGAGGTTTAGAGACAGGCTCTCGAGTCTAAGGGTCTCAAATTGAGCAGGACTAAGACAGAGTACCTGGAGTGCAAGTTCAGCGCCGAGTCGAGGGAAGTAGGCATGGATGTGAAGCTTGGATGACAGGTCATCCCCAAGAGAGGTAGTTTCAAGTACCTTGGGTCGGTTATTCAAGGGGATAGTGAGATTGACGAGGACGTCACTCACCGCATAGGAGTGGGGTGGACGAAATGGAGGCTAGCATCTGGAGTCTTATGTGACAAGAAAGTGCCACTGATACTCAAAGGTAAGTTTTATAGGGCGGTGGTTAGACCGACCATGTTGTATGGAGCAGAGTGCTGGCCAGTTAAGAACTCTCATATCTAGAAGATGAAGGTAACTGAGATGAGGATGTTGAGGTGGATGTGCGGGCACACTAGGATAGATAAGATTAGGAATGAAGATATTCGGGAGAAGGTGGGTGTGGCCTCTGTAGAGGACAAGATGCGGGAAGCGAGGCTCAGATGGTTCGGGCACGTGCAGAGGAGAAGCCTGGATGCTTCGGTGAGGAGGTGTGAGCTGCTGGCTTTAGTGGGTATGAGAAGAGGTAGAGGACGGCCTAAGAAGTATTGGGGAGAGGTGATCAGGCAGGACATGGCACGATTGCAGATTTTCAAGGACATGGCCCTTGATAGGAAGGTCTGGAGGTCGAGCATTAGGGTTGTAGGATAGAGTGCTAGTCTAGCTTCTCCTTCTCCATTCCGGGGGTGAAGCGAGTTTGAGTAGGTTGGTCCTTGACGGCTTGTGGTTAATGTAGATTTCACACTAACCTTACTGTTTTCCATAGCTCTGGACCTTAGTTGCGGGTTATTGTTATTGCATGTCATCTATTTTTTGGTTTTGAGGATGCTGTCATTATTTCTATGGTTATGTTGACGTTACTGATGAATTGTCCTTTCTTGTTTTCTTGTTTTATTTCCATCTTCCTGAGCCGAGGTTCTATCGGAAACAGCCTCTCTGCCCTATCGGGGTAGGGGTAAGGTCTGCATACACTCTACCCTCCCCAGACCCGACTTAGTGGGACTTTACTGGGTCATTGTTGTTGTTGTTTGTGACAGGCATATATATATATATATATATATATATATATATATATATATATATATATATATATATATATATATATATATATATATTACAAGTGGGAAGATCTTAAGTTAAAAGTTGAATTACAAAAATATCCTTCAAAATTTGCTGACCATTTGCCCTCTTACTTAATGTTTAAAAAGTTTTAAAACGTTAATGTTTAAAAAGTTGAATTACCTAATGAAAATGACCTCTTACTTAATGTTTAAAACGTTAAAGCAAAATAAACTAATATACTAACCAACATGACTCTTCATTGCTATTAAAAAAATTGAAGAATTTGAGACCCAATTCCAAAAATTAAATTACCAAAATACTCTTCTGAGATAGACAAATAAATAAATAACTTTAACAACCAAGTTTGGCTCTAAGAAAATAATTAAATTATGAAAAGACACAATTATAAGTGAAAGACGTACACTTTTCAAATAAGTTGTTTGCGAGAGACAGTCGATCCTTTCTTAAGGTTCCAAGTAATTCAACCAGTGCCAAGAAAAGTATCCGGAAGTATTATCAAAATACATAAGACCCAATTCCAAAAATTAAATTATCAAAATAATCTTCTAAAATAGACAAATAAATAATTAACTTTAACAACCAAGTTTGGCTCTAAGGGAATAATTAAACTATGAAAAGACAAAATTATAAGTGAAAGACACTTTTCAAATAAGTTATTTAAAGTAATATTAAACTACATTTATATACTTTTACAAAAATTCGTTAAATTATGAAAGAACACAACCATAGGTGAAAAAACACTTTTCAAATAAGCTGTTTAAAATTAATCCACGCCCTTTATCAAACATTATGTTGGTTAGGGTAAAAAATTAAGAATTAGACCAATGTAAATGGAAGTACGAGAATACACATTCCCTGAAAATCTCCCTGCATACAAAGTTTTTTGGTGGGGATGGATTTAATTTATAAAGTAAAACAAGACATTTTGCATTCTTTCTCTAGTAGGAAAATATAAAGACAAACATATGCATGCGGTTTGTAATTTGAAATTACAAAATCGATTAGGCAGCGAGAAAAGTGCAAGTAAAAATGCCAAGAGGGACAGGATGGATCCTTGCATCAGTTTGTGCTATATACATGCAGCTTGTGACTGATAATTTATGTCTCTCATCTTTGCTTCTTTTTGTGACTTCAAATTTATAAAATAATATCTTTAAGTATCTATCCGCATCATGAGTAATATGACATTTTCTTATTCTTTAATTTTATAACTTTCTTTCGTCATCAAAATGACTCGGTTTAATTTTTTTCTTTGTTATGAAGGTGCGATTGAAGTATACAAAAAGTTGTTAGAAGTTTGTTGCTACGGAAAAAGGCATAGGTACATTTGACTTCATTCCTAATCTACTTCTCCTTTGAAGTACCTTCATAGTCTTCAATTTCGTAAGCGACTATAGGAATTTACTAACATTAGATAGTTGAGGTGAGAAGGCTTCCTGAATCATCTATCTCTATGTTCTGTTTTCGCAAAGACGACTTTACTATTCAATACAAATTGCTTACTTGGATACATCCATACAAGAAAATACAAATTTGATTAGAGAATTAATTTAGACATTATAGGCAAATAAGCATTGGTCCAATTGATGTATTATGAATTGTTTCATAAGGTAAATCAAGTCCTCTGGCTTTAGTTTTGACGTATTTTAGTATCGTTATTAATTAGAAAATTTCCAATGTTTAGTTTGAAAATATTGATGCAATTGCATTAATACTTGCCGAAATAAATATTTTATGCATCGAGTATTATATAATTATTATATTGTGCTTGAGTAATTAAACAACAATTGTTGTTACTATGAATTACATTAGCATTTGTATGAGAATCTAGAGTCATATTAGGTAAAGAAGCATACATGTGTATAGAACTACCTTTATCGATTATTCTTGCATTTAAACAAATTGTTTAATGCTTATGTTTATTTTGTACATTGAGTTTTATATACTTATTCAATTTATGAATTACTAACGTGTTGTTGGTCAGGAAGGATATGAAAAGTAATAGTGAATAATAAATCAGATCACTAGCTTGCTACAGTTGGAAACAATATCAAAAAGTCATGAAGAAGAAAGGGCAATAAAATTGGGTTTCTAATTGTGGTTTATGAAATTCAATTTCAAAAATATTAGGTTAGATGATCGTTATAAGATGGCTGAGAATATATATTTATTTGCATGGAATTGATTTGTTTTGTACAATTTAGTAGCACGCATCAACTATGTGAAAGATTGCTTTCCTGTTGCAAGACGGAGAATATTGTATCAAAGCCATCTTATTATTTTTCTGAAAATCTATTTTCCTAAAAATGAAAGGGGAACGCTAGAGCAACGGTCAATATGTCTCTGTGTGCACTATAGGTTACAAGTTTGAGTCGTGGAAGCACCTACTGATGTTTGCATTAGGGTAGTCTTTCTACCTCACACCTTTTGTGGTGCAGTCCTTCCTCGGATCATGCGTGAATACGTGATGCTATTGTGCACCGGACTACCTTATTATCCTAACATTTATGTAATACATGACTTAACATACACATGCGACGCATGTGGCGAGACATAATTTTAATTTGTGTAACACATTAAAAGATAAGAACTGCTAGGAATCATGTTTAAATTGAGGTCGGGTAACAAATTACGACATTCAGAGGTCTATATCAAGAGACCTCTGAATTGTATACTATATCAATAGTATACAAAGTCAACGAAAATATTAACTAAATGATATGTTAATATTAAGGTTTAGTGGTCTTGCATTTCAGACCACTAGGCCTGAATCAATCCCCAAATTATATAATATATTATTTTACTTCTTCATGACTTTATATATATATATATATATATATATATATATATATATATATATATATATATATATATATATNATCAGTTAGTATATTGCATAAATGCTCTCACCCAGAAACGTATGAACGAATTGTATCGAAGCTTCTTTGAAAAGTGTTATATGCGTTTTGTTGGTTAGCAAGAAATAAAACCTTATGAAACAATAGTTACTACTACTCTAGCTATCAGTGCATCCAAAGTAATAATCTTTGGATGGTGATTTCCGAACGGTGTACAGGATATGCCATTTGGAAACATTTAAAAGTGGTAAAAAATTGGTGGATTTGATTGAACTTGGTTGTGAGTGTAAAGGAGTGCTTGAATTTGTTTATTCTCATTGTAAAGAGACCTGATAAGTTCGCTCCATAATTTCCCTTTAACTAACAGCCATTACAGATTAAAAATAACTAACAAAAACAACAACAACTCAGTATAGTCCCACAAGTGGGGTCTGGGGAGGGTAGAGTGTACGCAGACCTTACCTTTCTCCAAGGAGTAGAGAGGCTGTTTTCGTGTAACGACCCGGCCGGTCGTTTCGAGAGTTATAGCCCCGTTCCCCCATTTTCTGCTTCATTTTGTGTTTTTCAGCTGTATTTGATCATATCGCGTTAGTTGGTTCGAGTTCGGAGTGATTTTGGAGAGAATCGAGACACTTAGTCTCTTTTGAGAAAGCCTAAGCTGGGAAAGTTGATCGGATGTTGACTTATGAGTAAATGACCTCGGAATAGAATTACGGAAGTTGGAGTAGGTTTGTAGTGTCATTTGTGACTTGTGTGAAAAATTTCAGGTCATATGGACGTGATTTGATAGGTTTCAGTATCGTTTGCGGAATTTGAAAATTTAGAAGTTCTTAGGCTTGAATCTGAGTGTAACTTGGTGTTTGATGTTGTTTTGAGTGATTCGAAGGTTCGACTAAGTTTGAATGAGGTTATAGGATGTGTTGGTATGTTGGTTGAGGTCCCGAGGGCCTCGGGTGAGTTTCGGGTGGTTATCAGATCACTATTTGGCTTTGGAAGTTGGAAATTATCTTATATCTGGTGTTGGAAAGTTGCAGGTCTCGGATCATTGGAAGTGCGGCCGCGGTATGGATTACGTGGACCGCGGTAGGAGAATGCGGCCGCGATGGGAACTTCGCGGACCGCGGAAGGACATGATTCTGGGATTCACGATCGCGGTCAGAATCTTGCGGACCGCGGTAGAGGTTGGCTCAGGACTCGCGTCCGCGATGGAATTATGCGGACCGCAGTAGTGATTGCGCGACCGTGGTGAGAAATATGCGGACCGCAGACTGGAAGTTCAGAGAACACTATATAAGCGAGGTTTAGGGTTTTATTTCACATCTTGGACTTTGGGAGCTCGGTTTGAGGCGAATTTTCGGGAGTTTTTTAAGGAAATCATTGGGGTAAGTAATTCTAACTCGGTTTTGGCTAATAATCATGAATCTATCATTGATTTCATCATTTGATTTGTAATTTGGGGGAAAATTTGTGGAGTTTCATAAAATGAACTTTTGGGATTTGGAAGACGATTCGAAGTCGGAATTGAGTGAAACTAGTATGGTTAGTCTCGTAATCGAATGGGTTGTCGGATTTTGTGACCTTGGTCAAATTTGGAGTCGTGGGCTCGGGGCCCGGCTTTTGAGTTGACCTTTTGACTTTTGGCCTAAAGCTTAGTATTTTCTTGTGTGATTTATCCCTTTAGCTCGTGTTGATTGTATCGAATTGTTTATGGCTAGATTCGGAGCATCCGGAGGTCGATTTGAGGGGCATGGGCATTGCGGAGTAGGATTTGGATTGATTGAGGTAAGTAACGCTTCCAAACTTGGTTCTGAGGGTTCAAAACCCTGAACTATGTGTTATGTGATTAGTAGTAAGGTGACGCAAATGCCAAGTGACGGGCGTGTGGGCGTGCACCGTGAAAATCGTGGCCTGGTTTATTCCATGGCACTGCGTAGTGACTCTTTCTTGCTGATATCCGTATTTCTATTATGTGACTAAGTAAATGAGCTGTGAATCATGCTAATTATCACGTTAGGGCTTCACGCCAACACTGTTGAGACTCGAGTGGTCGTTTCTTGCTGTCATCTCATTTGTTTCCTCGATATTCTGTACTCAATCTTATTCATGCATATCATATCATGTCTGAGTCTCAATTGTTATTATGTTGGCACATAATATCACTGTTTCGGGCTAGTTTCATGGCATTGTGAGCCCGTGTGTGTGAGACTGGAGTCTGATGACTGAGTGAGGTCGAGAGCCTGATTATGAGTGACAATTATGGGATCGGGCTGCACGCCGCAGTGGTTATGTTGATGATTATGATAGGGCTTGGGCTGTAGGAGCCCCTCCGGAGTCTGTAACACACCTCCAGTGAGCGCAGATGATATTTTGAGGGATGGATTTCCCTGGACAGGGATTTGTCCGAAGTATTGTTATCTGGAGGTGGATTTCTCTACAGGGTTGGAATACCCTTTTCCTCGGTACCGAGTGACTTATAGTCAGCGATGGGTATGTTCCGGGATGGATTTCCCTGGGCCGGTTGGCCATATGCGGTACCGAGTGGTTGAGTGTGTGTGTGTGTGTTTGTATATATATATATATATATATACCTGGAGATGGATTTTCCTCAGGGTTAGATTACCCTTGTTCCTCGGTACTGGTTGACTTGCAGTCAGTGTTGTATATGTTCCGGGATGGATTTCCCTGGGCCGAATAGCCATATGCAGTACCGAGTGGTTGAGCACTTGAGAGAGGGAGCACATGATGCATTTCATACATTTTGTGCATTGGCATGTAGAGTTAGCTGAGTTTTATATAATACATTGTTCAGATCTGTACTGATTTTACTGCTTGAGCTGTATTCTTGAATTGATAGCATGCCTACTTTTCCTGCACAATTATTTCTAACGTTCGTCACCACTTATCAGTCCAAAAATTGGACTTGTTACTTACTGAGTTGGTGTATTTACGTTACTCCCTGCACCTTATGTGCAGATCCAGGTACTTTCGCTCCCGGTGGCAGTCATTGACCGAGGTTGCAGGCTTTGGAGATTGTTGAGGTATCTGCATGGCGTTCGCAGGACTTGACCCTCCTTCTCTATTCTAGATGTGTTTCGGTTGTATTCAGTAAACATTGTAGTACACTATGCTATTTTCTCTAGACCCTCATATACTCCGTGACACGCTGGTTTTGGCTGGTTGGATCGTATTATGAATTTTGCTTTATGTTTTAACAGTTTATTTTTATACGATAAAGGTTTTCCGCAAATGTTTCCAAATTTTAGTATTGTGGTTTGGATTATGTTGAGTTGAGGCTGTCCTAGTTCCACGATAGGCTCCATCACGACGGGTTGAGTTTTGGGTCGTGACATTCCGATAGACCCTCGGCCAAGCAGACGAAAAAGACAATATATTAGTACCAACAATAGAAAGCATAAAAATAATAACAGAATCAAAAGTACCAGAAAATAGATGAAAAACAATAATAGTAACACGTAAGAAAGGCTAGGTACTATGAAAAGTGAAAGAGAACTGTGGACACAACAATAACCACTAGCACTCTAGAACAAAACCCAGTCAGACTAGCCTCTCACCCGGAGCGGAGTAGCAAAGAGCTCCGCTACCCCCTATCCTACAACCCTAATGCACCTCAATACTTTCCTACCTCGAAAATCTAAAGTCTCGCCATGTCCTGCCTTATCACCTCTCCCCAATACTTCTTGGGCTGCCCTCTACCTCTTCTTATACTTGTCAAAGCCAACCGCTCACATCTCCTTACTGGGGCATTTAGGCTTCTCCTCCGCACGTGCCCGAACTATCTGAGCCTTGCTTCCCGCATCTTGTCATCCATCGGGGCCACGCCCACCTTCTCCTGAATATCTTCATTCATAATCTTATCCATCATAGTGTGCGTGCACATCCACCTCAACATTCTCATTTCTACTACTTTCATCCTCTGGATATGCGAGTTCTTAACCGGCCAACACTCTGCCCCATACAACATGGTTGGTCTAACCACCGCTCTGTAGAACTTACCTTTGAGCCTCAGTGACACCTTCTTGTCACATAGGACTCCAGATACTAACCTCCACTTCGTCCATCCCACCCCTATACGGTGCGCAGCATCTTCGTCGATCTCCCCATCCCCTTGTATAACCGACCCAAGGTACTTGAAACTGCTTCTCTTGGGGATGACCCGTGATTCAAGCATCACGTCCACGCCCACTTCCTCGACTCGGCGCTGAAATTGCACTCTAGGTATTTTGTCTTAGTTCTAATAAACTTGAAACCCTTAGAGTCAAGGGCCTGTCTCCAAACCTCCATCCTCTCGTTAAAATTCTTGCGATTTTCTTTGTTATAAAAGACTGTTATATGGCTTTGATGAGAAAAGTTGTAGTTATGTTACCATTTATGAGATATATATATATATATATCTATATATATATATATTTATACATATATATATATATATGTATGTATGTATGCGGCTAAAATCTGAGAGCCCAATTTTGCGACCGTCGTGGCTTGCCGTAGTTTCACCTCAAAGGCCAGGGGCACAGCTCGAGGTTCGTCTTCGAGATTTCTTTATGACCGACCACGGGGCCGCGCAAATTGATGGTTACCATGAACTAGCGGGAAGTTCCCAAGGCACATGACCAGAACTGACAATACCTGCAAGAGAAACACTAGTCTGTACAAGACTAGTGAATAGCTGTGCCAGCTATATTTCTTTTATAATAATTACTCATGTACTACGTTGGGATTTCCCTTCCTATATAAAGGGGACCCTTGTCATTTTATAAGATATACAAGATACAACACACAATATTGAATAGAAGAACATTCTCCCTTGATTCAATTGTTTACATTTGTTGCTTACATTTATTGTGTTCTATTAATTGTTCTTCATTCACTGCTCATTATTGATTATAAAGAGCCCTCACCAAGGCCCTTAGAACTGTTAGCTCTCCCCTGACTGCCCAAGAGTCTAACACCTAGCTCGACCTCGAGGCCCCGCATTGGCCAGCTCGAGGCCCCGATTCTCAACCATTCGGTTTGCTTAATATGTTATTTTCTAGTCTCATACTTAGCATCCATTGCTTAACAACTAGCATAAAAACAAATCACGTATTTTTAGAACCACAAAATCAAATCTAATTATAATTACCATTTTCAAGGTAAACAGTTTGGCGCCCACCGTGGGGCTAGAAATAATAGTGATTGTTTTCTTGGTGGTTTACTACATAACGCAAGTTATCTTTCACACTTTTTCTTGTCCAAGAATCTTTGATTTCAGGTCAAAATGTCTAACTCAGTAAACGCACATGACAACAACGGTCTTGAGGACCATGGAGAGAATGGTGTAGCTGTTCCAGGTATTGGTGTACCACCACAAAACCCTGAGGTTGCACCAGAACTAATTCCCGTCGATGTGGTCTTGCGCAACGCTCAACACGTCGACATCAGCTCCCACACCAACAGGAGTATACGCCAAGAAAACCAACAGGAAGCCCAAAAAACCCTGACTCAAGAGGAACAAGGGTTAACTTTCACGTCATCTTCGAGATGTTACTGCACAGCAGCTGGCGATTGCTCAACTACAAAGCCACCAAAACACTCCAAGCACAGCATCACCGGAAACGGCTCCCCAAGCCGAACAGGTACCAGAAAGATCAAGCAATAACGGGTCAGCAGCTGACCCCCCCATCATAAAGATGCTCGAGGACCTCACAAAGAGGATCGAGTCGGACGAGAAGAAGATAGAAGCCAAGAACAAGGAGGTAGAGACCTATAACTCTAGGGTCGATCAAATTCCGGGCGCACCCCCGATCCGGAAGGGTGTCGATTCGGAGAAGTTTGTACAAAAGCCGTTCCCACAGAATGCGGCTCCAAAACCCATTCCGAAGAAGTTTAGAATGCCCGATCTATCGAAATACAACAGAACCTCAGACCCTAACGTGCACTTCACTGCTTACACTTGTGCGGTAAAAGGCAACGACCTAAAGGACGACGAGATTGAATCCGTCCTACTAAAGAAGTCCAGAGAAACGCTTTCAAAAGGGGCAATGATGTGGTATCACAACCTAGCCCCGAACTCAATAGATTCATTTGCTATGCTGGCGGATTCCTTCATAAAGGCACATGCCGGTGCCATCAAGGTGGCTACAAGGATATCCGACGTCTTCAAAATCAAGCAAAGAGAAAACGAGATGCTGCGAGAATTCGTTTCTCGCATACAAATGGAACGAATGGAGTTGCCACCAGTCTCCGATGAATGGTGTTGCAGCCAAACGCACACGCAAGTATACGCGGTCGTCAAGTAATAAAGTGACTAAAAGTTGAATGTCGATCCCACGAGGACTTGTGATTAGCTATTAACTAAATTAGACTATCCTAATTATCTAAACAAGAACTAAACATAGAAGTATTTGATTCTAAACTAATTAAATAAAGAAATATAAAAGTGAACTTTGAACAGAGAAAGAGCAGATTTTTATGATATCAATGTAACAAAAACGATCTTGGGTTATGGGCTATCTAACATTCCTATTGTATTCTTCAATTGAATTGACTAACTAATTTATCTAGTTTATTGGTTGACAGGGTTAATATTGCTCATAAGAATCTGTCGAGTTCTTACTCGCCTATTCAAGCTAACCTAACGCCTATATGTCTATGGAGTTAGAATGAACAAGAACGCATTTATAATTCCTGTAAATCAACCAAGCAAGACAATTAGGTATATGTCTATCCTAACCGCGAATCTGTTCCTCGATGCCCAGGTTCAAGAACTTGCTCTACTCAATCCTATATGCAATCTAAAATTCCCACTTTCGAGTTCAACTCTAGATTCGTAGATAGTATTCAATTGGTGATCAAGCAACCAAATAATTAAGTGCAGGATTGAATAAATAAACTAATATGATAAACTAAGGAATCAAAATCAATATCCGAATAACAATAGTCATGAAAGAACCACAACCCTAGAACATGAAGTTTAGCTCCACATAGACATGGTAGCAAAATAACAAATCATACAAAGAAACATAAAAAGACTAAGTTGGTGGAAGAAAAGATGAAACCCGGCCTCCACGGCGGCTCTGTGCTTGTGTTTTCCTCTCAAAAACGTCCTCTTCCCTCAAAATACCATTTTTCCATGTATATATACCAAGTAGGGTTGGGCCCAAACAATTATACCTTCTCCAATGTGAAAAAGGACATTTTCCCGGGTTTGACTAGCGCGATCGCGCTAGTGGTCGCGCTAGTGGCCCAGTGTTCTGCCTGACGAGCGCGACCTGAGCGCGATTGCGCTATTGACGCGCATTTTTCATCCTGTTCCATTTCGAATTTGGAAACACGTAAAATATGAAAGTTGTAGCCCTTTGAGTTAGCTTTCCAACCATATATTGTGGAGCTCAAATGGAGTTTTGAGCAAGAAGTTATATCTATTTTACTAGACAGTGTGCAATATGCCTACTGGAGTCTTCGTTCGCTCTAACTATCATCCGTTGACCCCCAAACATGATCCTGGCTTAATTCCTTGGGCTTTTACTCAGACTTCAAAGCTACAAATCACTTGAATTCATTCCATAACATCTACATAGCTCGGAATCACTCCTACAAGGCATAAAACACACCAGTGCAAGACACTAGCGATTAAAGCTCAAACTCAATTAAAGTGCAGTAAATTAGAGTGTAATAATCGACTAAAATACGTAATTATAGCCTATCATCAACACCCCACACTTAAACGTTGCTCGTCCTCGAGTCAACCAAAAATTTACTCTATCTATGAGCATTTAACATATTCGTAGCACACTACACCAATGATTATGGTTGATAGCAACAATTAAACTCTAGCATATGCAATCATCATACACTTCCCTTTACTTATGTCATTCTTCAAAAATATTCAAACAAAGACAATATGCTCACAACAACCCTAGCCTCAAAAACCGACTCAATGTCACAATGCACTCATGGCTTGAACACCCAACATCCTAGAGAAGTCTAATAATGTTACCTATCCTTCGTGAAACCATGTGCCCTCACAACCAAGGCAAGAGAGTAAGTTAAATCCACACATTCGAATCTCATGATCAAATATATTTTAAGGACTCATATATATCAAAAGAAAATATCCCTCACCCTCACAAAAGAAGTCACATGCATGTAATTGGTACCATAGGCTTGCCCTTAATGTAAATCTCTACTAATGTAGGCTCGCTCGATCTAAAATCAATTAGGACTTTTTCATGGTTGTAATATGGGCTAAGGGACGGGTAGGATATATTTAGGAATAGTGACTAACCCTCCTAAGCACTTTAACACACCACATAATCAACTTTAAGCGCAAATTCTTCAATCCACTTCACTTTCACAAACAATATCATCCCAAAAATGCTCCTTTCTTCTTTAAGCACTACATTAATTCATACCCACTAGCAGGAATAAGACAACAATGTATTCATCTCTATTTTTTTCTTCAGATTATTCTTTTTCTTTTCAATTTCCGCTAGTGCTATTATTTTAAAAAAAACAAGTGCACCTTTCTTCCTTTTATTGGTTCCACTCAAAAGCCACCCCACACTTCGTTCCTTCTTACTTCTTTTAGCGCTCATCTCACAATTAAAGTGCTTTAAAAGGTAAAAGGATCAAAACAATGTCAATTAAGAATAAAAAGGGTATAGGCTTGTAATGTGGGTGCCAAATAAAAGTCTATAGGCTCAAAAGGGTTAACTAGGGATAAATTTTATTTGTGATAAGTAATTAAGATCAAAAGATCAAAGAAAGCCTAAAATCATTTTTTCAAACCGAACATCACCTTAAATTTCGCTTCAACTCACATACCGGGCAAGTTCTAGACTCAATTACAACACATGGACTACACAAAAATCTCACCACACATGGCACATGACTCACTAAGGATGGTCCCATTCCGACTCTCAACAAATTCATGTATTCACAGAGCCACAAGATATTAAGCATTAAGCACAAAGTGAACACAAGTCAAGATAGCGAGACATAGGCATCACAAGACATGCTATCCAACTAAGCAAGGCATCATCAATAATTTCAAATCATAGGGAAGATACTACACATGCCAAAGCCTAAATATGTTACTATCAAAAAGTCAATGGCGCCTAGGTTCATCATTCTTCCTCCATTTATTCCCTAAATTCTAATCTACTCTAAAAAAATTAAAAAAAAAAATACTACTACCCGGTTCAAACTACATCCCATGAAAAAGAACCGAGGCACAAAGAAAAACCACGGAGGATTATTACTACCTAATGAAAGCTAAAAGACATATTTTTGTGTTTTTTTGTTTAGACTTTAATCCCTCAAGAAAGCTGTCCACAAAATCCATCGTCGGAAAAAGTCCAAATTTTTCAATTTTTCTATTTTTTTTCGTTTTTTTAATTACTACAATAAGAACGAGTACTATAACTAAGCTAACATAGCACAAAAAATCACCCAGGCAATCTCCTCAATGCACACTAAAAATAACAAGAGGGTAAAAGAGACTCCCTGGTAGGCCAAAGGCCGAAGCATTAGCAGCTCACGGGATACTCAGACTTCTCCCCAGGTACAGTTCTTTGTGCGGGCACCCCACACTAAGTTCTAACCACATGGCTCACTTTTGCACACTTCCTGTGGCTTTGCTCCCTATGCTCAAAATCTTAAAAAATAAAACAACGCTACTGAAATAATAAAATTAATAAAATAGACATAAATAAAAGAAAGCAGTAAAGCTGGGTTGCCTCCCAACAAGCGCCTAATTTAAAGTCGCGGCACGACTTGAACCAATTTTTGTCTCCACCTTGAACTTATGAATTGTACCCCTAACATGGCATCCAGTCTGTGGCTATGCACCTTTGGTGGGGCTACAAAGATAACCAGGCCAAGTAATAAATTTTTCACTCTGCACCTCTCGGCCTTTAGATGAGGAATGTAATTTTTGCTTTTTGGCACAACAAATTCAAGAATATAGGCGCTCTCATCCTCACTCTTTGACCCCTTCATTGGCTCAGATGGCTCGATTACTATCTTACTATCTAAACACAATGTGGAAAAATAATTGGAATGAGGTCTAATGCGCTCTAACTCATGAATTTTACTACTATTTGCATCCCCATATTTACACACACTCAAGTCTCCCAAAGTAATGTTATCTACTCCCTCATATGACTCTAGAGCACTCTTCTCAATATTTGCATCCTTTAGAAAAACATGGTCTAGTGATTGGTATTCTCGTTTTAGCTCCTCAATTTGGTCTAGAAGATTTTTTTCAGCTTCACACAACTCATTATTAATTTGTTGGGCGTTACACGCATCAACCTTTGTGCTCAAATCTGCATCTAAGTTATGCACAGCCAAGCTAAAATTATCAATTTTATGTGCAAGATCATCTCTCTGCTTAGACCAATCATTCACCAACGTTGTCAGAAGACAACGTCGTCCCGCATATTCGCCTAATCGAGAATATACGTCCCAATACCAACCCTTACTCCTATATTCAAATTCAGACCTCCCAGAAGTCAGGCCATGACAAGACCAAAAATACGAGCCATAAAAGTCTTTTGTCAACCAAGAGTCTTCATCAATAGCCTTACCTCCATATATTTTATCCCCAGATGTCATGCTGAGAGAACTAGGAACACACTAAGAGAAAAATATCAAATATTTGTAAAAATAAAAGTATATACAAAAAAAATAAAATAAAATAAAATAAAAAATAAAATTAAAAGTCTAATCTAGAAAAATAGCTAATTTCCAAGTCCCCGGCAACGGCGCCAAAAACTTGTTGCGGCCAAACGCACACGCAAGTATACGCGGTTGTCAAGTAATAAAGTGACTAAAAGTCGGATGTCGATCCCACGAGGACTTGTGATTAACTATTAACTAAATTAGATTATCCTAATTATTAAACAAGAATTAAACCTAGAAGTATTTGATTCTAAACTAATTAAAATAATAAAAACAAATAATGAACTTTGAATATAGGAAGAGCAGATTTTTATGTTATCAATGTAATGAAAACGATCTAGGGTTATGGGTTATCTAACATTCCTATTGTATTCTTCAATTGAATTGACTAACTAATTTAGTTTATTGGTTGACAGGGTTAATATTGCTCATAAGAATCTGTCGAGTTCTTACTTGCCTATTCAAGCTAACCTAACGCCTATATGTCTATGGAGTTAGAATCAACAAGAACGCATTTATAATTCCTGTAAAAAAACCAAGCAAGGCAATTAGGTATATATCTATCCTAACCGCGAATTCGTTCCCCGATGCCCAGGTTCAAGAACTTGCTCTACTCAATCCTATATGCAATCTAGAATTCCCACTTTCGAGTTCCACTCTAGATTTGTAGATAGTATTCAATTGGTGATCAAGCAATCAAATAATTAAGTGCATGATTAAATAAATAAACCAATATGATAAACTAAGAAATCAAAATCAATATCCGAATAACAATAGTCATGAAAGAATCACAACCCTAGAACGTGAATTTTAGCTCCACATAGACATGGTAGCAAAACAACAAATCATACAAAGAAACATAAAAATTACTAAGTTTGGTGGAAGAAAAGATGAAACCCGGCCTCCACGACGGCTCTGTGCTTGTATTTTCCTCTCAAAAACGCCCTCTTCCCTCAAAATACCGTTTTTCCATGTATATATACCAAGTAGGGTTGGGCCCAAACAATTATACCTTCTCCAATGTGAAAAAGGACATTTTTCCCGGGTGACTAGCGCGAGCTCGCGCATCCTTCGCGCATGACTTCGCGCATAATCCTTGACATTCTGCCTCCAGCTCCTTAACTAGCGCGACTTCGCGCTAACTTCGCGCGTTTGCGCATTTCTTACCCTGTTCCGTTCCGCATTTGGAAAAACGTAAAACATGAAAGTTGTAGATCTTTGAGTTAGCTTTCCAACCATGTATTGTGGAGCCCAAATGGAGTTCTGAGAAAAACGTTATATCTATTTTATTAGACAGTGCGCAATATGCCTACTAGAGTCTTCGTTCGCTCTAACTATCATCCGTTGACCCCCAAAAACGATCCCGGCTTAATTCCTTGAACTTTTACTCAGACTTCAAAGCTCCAAATCACTTGAATTCATTCCATAACATCTACATAGCTCGGAATCACTCCTACAAGGCATAAAACACACCATTAGTGCAAGACATTAGCGATTAAAGCTCAAACTCAATTAAAGTGCAGTAAATTAGAGTGTAATAATCGACTAAAATACGTAATTATAGCCTATAATCAACTGGGCAGTGCAGGCCTTCACTCAAGGCTTGAATGAGCGAAGCTCGGTCGCTTCGAAGCAGCTGAAGCAGAACTTAGTTGAATATCCCGCTGTGACTTGGTCGGATGTCCACAACCGATATCAATCAAAGATCAGGGTCGAGGACGACCAACTAGGAGCCCCCTCGGGCTCGGTATATCCTAGCAGGCTTCCGGCAAAGGAGCCAAGACCAAATAAAGAAAGATACCAACCATACGCTGAAGATAAAAAAAACGCCCCAAGGCGCAACATACCCCGAAAGGACCGAAGGATTGATTGAGGTCAGAATCCTCGGGGACTCATGAGCAGAGCCAGATTCGACAGGCACATAGGGACAATGGAGGCACCCCACTTGTTGAAATACAACTTCAACGTCGACGTTTCAGACATAGTATCTGTCATCGGCAAGATCAGAGACACCAGGTGGCCAGGACCTGTACTATCAAATCCGTTGCAAAGGAACCCCAACTTAGTGTGCGAATTTCACGGCACACACGGTCATAGAACCGAAGAATACAGACAGCTCCGAGAAGAAGTAGCCCGACTACTCAGCAAAGGGCACCTCCGAGGGTTCCTTAGCGACCGGGCCAAAAACCAATATCGGGAAAGAGAGGCAAACATGAAAAATGAAACAGAAGAACCACAACATGTCATCCACATGAATTTCGGGGGAGTTGACATCCCACAGGAACCCGTTGTCAAAAGAACAAAAATATCCATCACTAGGGAGAGGCGAAGTCGGGGTTACATACCCGAGGATGCTCTCACATTCAGCGACGAGGACATTGAGACCTTGTCTCAGCCTCACAACGACGCACTGGTAATCTTTTTTCTTGTGAATACATTTCAAATTAAACGTGTACTTGTGGATCCTGGTAGCTCGGCCAACATTATCAGGTCGAGGGTGGTGGAGCAGCTCGGACTGCTTGACCAAATCGTGCCCGCCTCTCGAGTCCTCAACGGATTCAACATGGTGAGGGAAACGACGAAAGGGGAAATCACCCTCCCGGTCAACGTGGCCGGCACAACCCAAAATGTGAAGTTCCATGTCATCGAAGGGGACATAAGGTACAACGCGTTGCTCGGAAGGCCATGAATACACTATATGAGAGCAGTACCATCCACCCTCCATCAAGTGATGAAATTTCCGACAAAGGACGAAATAGAAACCGTCTATGGAGAACAGCATGTAGCGAGAGAGATGTTCGTGGTGCACGATGTGGCACCGGCATCAACACCTCCAACATCAAAGGAGCCAAAAGATAAGCAAATAGTGAAGTAGCAATAGCGAGATATATTCTTGGCTACACCCGACTAAATGAGTACAGGACCGTACCGCGTCCCCGGAGCAAACGGTTGAAGCATAGCGAGGCTCAAAGCGCCATCAGCACTAAGGTACAATCATCTCCCTTTTCTTTTACATTTTACACTGACCTGTGTGCAGGTATCCGATCGAAACAGTCGAAGCGTTTTCCAGCTTGAAGGACTTAGGTTTCAAAGGCACGCATTGCACTCTTTTCCTTCGATCAGGTTTCATCCCAAGAAGGGTTTTACCAGCAAGGTTTTTAACGAGGCGACATCTATATTCTACCTAAGGAAGACTCAACAAGTATTCAAGGATTCTCTTGAATCAACCTCGAATACTGGGGGGCATCCCCCCGGAAGATCACCTCCTCGGAAAAGCCAAGATGTGCCAAATGGGGTCTCGATAGGACAACGATGTACCTGGCCAAACGGTCAAATGAACCGTGTCCGTATAGAGTAACCGAGCCCCTGACAGCAAAAACATGTATACTTGTACCACGTAATCAAAGAATATTTTCCCCTACATCAAAGCATTTCACTTCTCAAAGAAGTTTGCTATTTTTTACAAAAATGGCTCCTGAGCCAAAAATGTCCCGAACACTCGGGGACTGGCGTCAAAAACTCGAAGCCGTATGACCTCCGAGTCGACAGCTTCAAACTCGTAAAGCCTCATTGAGGTAATACCAAGTTTATAAGAAATGGCTCCAGATCCAGGAAACTTTCAATATCTCGGGGATTGTCGCCGACTGCCACCCCATCGACTTATCAAAAACCCGAGGCCATAAGACCCCATGTGGGCAACCTCGAGCTCGTAAGACCTTTTAAAGGCAACACCAAAATCTGTAAGGCATGAACTATACTTGTACGAAGTAACCAAAACTGTAATACCTCAAGCAAGGCATGAATTATTCTTGTACCAAGTAACCAAAACTGTAAGACCTCAAGTAAGGCATGTAAGAATCATAAGACCTTACAAAAAGGCATTATCCCGACCTTAAAGTTAAGGCTATATATTAGAACTTGTAAGACCCGTAAAAAGGCATACCCTCAATATAAATGCCGAAACTACTTCATTCTGGGACTAAAAGGCTCTAGCAAAATACGATGACTACGGTCACAAGGCTGTACCAGCCAAACTAACGCGACTCGGGGACGCCCGACCGTCGATATAAAATCATAGGCCTTCAAATACTTCGAAAAACTTCAAAAAGAACCGGTTAATCAGGCTACCCTCGACTTAAGCAAAAGAGCTTCGATCATATCAGCTCCAAACTACAGGCTTCGAAATTATTCAGCCATCGAGCGAAACCTCCCGAGGTGCTCATCTATCGCCGCATAACAGCTCACAATCGAGGTTTCTTATCGAACCGTCAAAGAGTCGGGCGAACATTAAACTTCAAAAGTCTTTAACGAGGGAAAAATAAAGCCTACACTAAGGGGTCGTACCGACCCAACGCGTAAGAGCAAAACCCCTAACGTGGATCTTCTCGAGGGTCTCCCTCGGGGACTATGGCCCATCGGCCCCTTCTTCATTATCTTCGACATCAGACAAAAGGAACTTGGCATCATATTCATCCGCCTTTGCCTGCTTTATCTCTTCCGAGAGATCAAAACCCCTAACGTGGATCTTCTCGAGGGTCTCCCTCCGAGATTTGTATCGGGCATACTCATTACTTCTGCTCTCTCGATCAGAAGCCCCTCTCAGCTCAGCTCGAGCATCGACAACGTCTTTTAAATAGGCAACCACTTTCTTTTCGGCCTCAGCTCGATTCTCTTCACCTTCAGCCCGGGCGTCCACGACCTCGGCCTTTATCTCCAAAAGCTCAGACTCGAGCCTTGCGATCATGCTCGTTCGGACCGAGCAGTTTTCACGAACATTTCAGAGATGCACCTCAAGGGCAGAAGCCTTGGCCAAAGCGTTCTTCTTAACTGCAGCTTGGGCATCTGCGCCTTTAGCTCATCATGCTCACTCTTGGCCTGACTAACTTCGCCCTGAAGACGTTCCAAGTTCTCTGTTTTTCTATGCAGCTAAAAATATCAAAACATTAATCACAGAGGATGGAAGGAGAAACATGCACACCCTCGGAGCAGAGGCTACCTGTCCCTCGAGGTGACTTCCATAGTTCCAGCTCTGGCCCGCCTCATATCGTAGGTATACCAACTCCTCTCCCCTTTTATCATAAGAAGCCTGAGGGATCTCTCCCCGTCCAAGGCTTTTCGCAACCCGGCTTCACGGCAAAGCAGCTCGGATTTAAACTTGTCGAAAGCCTGCGAAAAGGGAGCTCAATAAGAGAGTAAAATTGCAAAACTAAAAATCCAATACGATCGGCCAAAACTCACCACAGAGTAGAGCCGTTGGTCCTCCTCAAAAGTCGAACGCACATATACTGGCCTGCCTCCGTCGGCCCCGGTAAAACCGCTCCGATTAGAATACAGTCGCGCGATACCCCGCTCGATATATGCGGCCCTTGGCCTCAAACTTCCCTCGAAATACCTTCGACGGGAGAAGAAGGCGGCAGCTAAGGAGGGACCTTTCTTGTAAGGCTAGAAATCCCGGGCGCTGCAGGCTCAGCTGATACATCTTCTCTGAGCCTCCGGGATGGACTTGTCTCGCTATGAGCACATTCGCCCTGCGAAGGTTCTTTTCGTTTATTATTATTACTCGGTCCCGAAGCTGACGACCCTTCTCCCTCTCCGAGATGGCATGGTCTCATCTCGGTAAATTCCCCAATGCCTACGACGGCGGAGTGAGTTCACATAAAAGAAAGTACCTTTCAAAGAAAGCAAACCACACAGCACGTACCGTTGTGTTTTGCCTCCCATCTACCCTTGGATAGATCTCGCCACCTACGCTCATTGTAGGTTGAGCGGGCTGCCAGCTTTGAAGCGCAATCCGTTAGGTCAGGGACCTCGTATGGCATCCACGGAACCGCTGCAAAAAAGAAAGGGAAAGCGTACTTTCAGAATCCATCTCCACCATGAGCAGAAACGATAAAAACACAAGTGTACCACTTACGTGTGACATTCCATTCCTCAGGAAACGGCAGGAACTCCACGGGGATAATATCGATAGTCCTTACTCGGATGAATCGATTCATCCATCCTCGGTCCCCGTCTTCTTCATCATCGACAACAAAAGGCCTGGCGGATCGGCATCGCAAAGCTATTAGGCCTCTGTAATGAAAGGGTCGGTACAATCTGATGAGATAGCTAAGGGTGACCTCGAGCCCGGCTTCTTCCGCAAATAACCTCATCATCAGCACTATCCTCCAGAATGACGGATGAACCTGTGCTAGGGTAGCCCGATATCTTGGACAAAAGTCAAGCACAATTCTATCGAGAAGGCCCAACGTGAAGGGGTACGTGTATACGTGTAAAAACCCCTCTGTATGAGCCGTGATGTGTTCTTCCGGGGAAGGCGCCTGCAGTACAACCTTTTCTCCCTATCCGCAGTCTCTCTCCACTGCCTCGAGGTGTTCCTCTCCTATTGATGAAGTGAACCTTGATGCATGATCCCAATGACCCTCGACATTGGGAGTTCTCTCTAACAAAAGGTCCCTCCTTGAGACAAAGCGTCTGGAGGTCGGCTCGCCAGACGCTGGTGGTGTACCACCGATTGAGCGGGAAGAAGAGGCGAAACCCTCCTCTTCTTAGTGAACGGATTTGGGCGTAGCAACCATGGCTATGGTAAAACAAGAAAAGGAAAATGAAAACTCAGGCAAAAACTTTGAATTAAAATGACGGAAAGGCTGGCGCAGGAAAGAAGAACTCTATGAAAAAAAGGGTAGCGGCTTAAAATAGCAAAATCCTCAGAAAAGAAGGAAATAAACTCATATATTGAGCAAGCGGCGGTTGTCCGCCTACCTTGAAAGTCCAATCAATTCCAACTAGGCTATTATCATTTTCGGGGAGATGTACCGGAAGGATCACCTCGGTCATTTCATAATCATGTCATACGATTGACGCTGTTGTACGACGTTTGAAGGATCAAAGACCCCCGCGTCAACCTAGCCTCGAGATGGTACCCGATCTCGAGGATTTCTGCTACCATGGCTATAGGCTCTAAGGAGCCATCAATATCACTATAAGACTCGAGATGGTACCCAATCTCGAGGATCTCTGTCAAAATGAAGATAGGCTCTAAGGGGCCATCAATATCGATCTAAGCCTCGAGATGGTGCCCGATCTCGAGGATCTCTGTCAAAACAAAAGACAAGCTCTAAGGAGCTATTCATATAAACCTAACCTCGAGGTGGTACCCTATCTCGAGGATTTCTGCAAATGCGGGTCATTTACCCGATTCTTTGGCCCTCGAGCTACCTGAGCCCGAGCTAGTTTTCACTCGAGAATTACTAATTAAGCCGTAAGGCTATTTACACCTTCAGATCAAGTTAAACGCTCTCTCGGTTACTTTAGTCCGGGGGCTATCCAAGTCTAGGCGTATCCTCATACGGAGTCTATCTGTAACGCCTTAAGGCTATCGTCACTCTATGTTCAAATCAAGTTTTTAGGCCGCCCGAGCTTGAGCAAACTCTCACTCGGGGACTGTCTATGAAAGTCTAAGGGCTATTTTTATTCTCAGATGCTCGAGCAAATTATCCCTCAGACGCTCGAGCAAATTATCCCTCGTAGACTGTCAACGGGGTTTAAAAGGGCTAAGTTTTGTTCTAAAAATTGGGGCCACATTCTCACTCAATTCGGAGTCGCAGGCCTAAGTTTGTATCAAGTCAACACGGACTTAGTCCGAGCAACGACAAAGGTTCTCATAGAAAATCATGTTAACCAATCAAGAACCGAGGAAATTCCTACGCCCAGGTCCGGTATTCGGACCGATCGGTAAAGTCATGTGCTCAGATTCTTCACAAACGCAAGTAAAGGGAAATCTGGCACAAGTCAGAGACAAATTGAAGAAACATTTTTGTGTCGATAAACGATGATTACAAAAGCCCCCGAAAGGTCCTTACACTTGATTACAAAAGCCCACGAAGGGTCCTTACACAGAAACAGAAAGGCAAAAAAATAAAGTCTATTCTACTCTCGGTGGTACATCTTCGGGAGTAATTTCTGCGAAAACCATTCCGTCGGGGACTCCATCTCGACCTTCCAGACGATGTCTTCGAGAACCTCCTCCGAAGCGGAAAAAGATGAAGAAGCAGAAAAAGATGAAGAAGTGGCTGGGTGAAAAATTTAGCGACTATAAGTCTCGCCAGCACTACTATTGTGAAGCCACTTCTTGAGACGTTGCACCGGTGTGGGATGCAACAGTTAGTAGATGGCACCACCTCACTCCATGGAAAGCAAAAGGAGTGAAGCGCCACACCAGGTGGAAGTTAAGAGAGATGATTAGAAGTTTATGGTCCACATGTCCTTTAATACGAAGATAACTTGAGATTCCTCTCTCATTATTTCGGGCCAACAACAACAAGCCAGTGCGATCCCACTCAGTAGTGGGAAAGCTCTGAGAAAGAGCCATAGTATAACTAGCGAGGACACTGCCGTGTGACCTTATGGTCACGGGCTTTAAACATGGTAAATAGAGTTGGATGAGGACGAAGAGAAGAAAGGAGTTAAAGGCTGTTGAAGAGTGACTGAATGAAGTTTTGGTTCAAGAAAGCTTCCGTATATAGAAATGTGGCAGCATAACCGACGATGCAATCAATGTCTTCGGAAAACGTATTCGACAGGCGCAATCAATGCTTTTTCGGAGACGGATCGGTGGAAATATTATCGCTTTGAGAAAATAAACCCTCACTACATTGAATGCTCCTAGAAAAATTGTACCGATGGGACGTCCCAGTTATGACAAAAGCTTATGTCATAAGCATGGCATCATCACAAGAGCCCAATTTTGCGACCGTCGTGCCTTGCTGTAGTTTTACCTCGAAGGCCCAGGGCATAGCTCGAGGTTTGTCTTCGAGATTTCTTTATGATCGACCACGGGAACGCGCAAATCGATTGTTACCATGAACTAGCGAGAAGTTCCCAAGGCACGTGGCCAAAACTGACAATACCTGCAAGAGAAACACTAGTTTGTACCAGGCTAGTGAATAACTGTGCCAGCTATATTTCTTTTATAATAATTACTCATGTACTATGTTGGGATTTCCCTTCCTATATAAAAGGTACCCTTGTCATTTTGCAAGATATACAAGATACAACAGACAATATTGAATAGAAGAACATTCTCTGCTCTCTAACTTAAACACATTCTCCCTTGGTTTTATTGTTTACATTTATTGCTTACATTTATCTATTAATTGTTCTTCATTCATTGCTCATTATTGATTATAAAGAGCCCTCATCAAGGCCCTTAGAACTGTAGCTCTGCCCCATCTGCCCAAAAGTCTAACGCCTAGCTCGACCTCGAGGCCCCGCATTGGCCAGCTCGAGGCCCCGATTCTCAACCATTCGATTTTCTTAATACGTTACCTTCAAGCTCTTATCCTATTTTCTTGTCTCATACATAGCATCCATTTCTTAACAACTAGCATAAAAACAAATCACGTATTTTTAGAGCCACAAAATCAAATCTAATTGTAATTACCATTTTCAAGGTAAACAATATATATATATATATATATATATGTGTGTGTGTGTGTGTGTGTGTGTGTGTGTGTCTGTGTGTAATGACTCATTATATCTAATAGTAGGAAGTCTAGTCTCAAAAACTATTACGCTAGCTGAATGTTTCTAAAGGTATGCTTCTCTCTTGGTGCAGGTAGCTAACATGCGCCAGCCATAGGGAGGAGAGCTCCTTTACAATCTCAGAAGGAACTAATGGAAATGTCATCCTCGACGCAAGGGAGGAATCATGGAGGCAAAAGTGTGAGCGCTGGTATAGAATTGGGAAACAACAGATCTGAGTTGCAAACCAATGAAACAGTAACTACTATGTTGATAGAGGAGAAATTACATGAGAAACAAACTATGAAGCAATGGAATGAAGTAATTCAAGAAACTACAAGCTGTGAGAAATCAAATCCATCTAGTAGTGATACGAAATCATGGGCAGATGAAGTGGAGGAGGAGCTAGGGTTACGCAGCAGAATAGCTCAAATTGGGATGAATTCGACATTGAAAAAATCACTAATGCAGGATTCAAGCTGGAGTTTGTTCCCCCTAAATTGCATGGCGAGTCTCCTGTGAGTACAATTGAATTGGAAGATATCTCTAGTGAACTTGAGTACCGGAAAAACGCAATAGTGTGTTATGTACTAGGTGTATATCCCCCGTTTGCTGTGATTAATGGCTATATACAGAGGATTTGGGCTAAACAAGGGATAAATAAGATTTCAATGCTTAAAATGGAGTTATTCACGTAAGGTTTGAAACCGAGATTGGAAAAAATGATGTTCTCAACGGAGGAATATATCATTTTGATAATAAGCCGTTTATTGTGAAAGAATGGACACCAGATATGGAGTTCAGGAGGGAGGAGCTACTCACAATTCCAACTTGGATGAAGTTTTCAGGTCTTGATTTTAAGTACTGGAGCCCTAAAGGATAGAGAAAAATAGGCAGCCTAGTAGGGAAGCCATTGATGGTTGATCAAAACACAGAAAACAAGGTTGGTTTGCAGTTTGCTAGGCTTCTAGTAGAAGTAGAAATGGATGCTACATTGCTAGACAATGTATTGTTTAGGAATGAAAAATGGTAGCTGATTGAGCAGAAGACTTATGAGTGGAAACCTATATTATAAAAGTTTTTCAAGGTTTATGGGCATGCAGAGGAGAATTGTAGGAAGAAAAAGCACCTAAACTTGTTGTTCGGAAGGAGAAAAAGGAATGACAGGTGAGTAGGCAGCAGGATAAACAAGCATAGAAAAACAGATGGTAAGCTGGTGCAGAATAATGACAAGCAACAAATTGGAAACAGAGAGGCAACATCAAGTGTTGCTTGGATAACACCACTAAGAGTGAGCAAAAGTCATCAAATACAAGACAAACAGATTGTGAGGACAAATACATTTCAAGTGCTGGATCTTGAGAAAAGCAAAAAAGGGGAGAAAGAAGTAGGTGGAAAAGTGGGAGGTGCGACCATACCCCACTCTGGGGATGGTTAACATGTTGTGTTGGAATACAACGGGCTTAAATGCCCCTAATAAGCAAAAGGAGGTGAAACTCCTTTGCAATACTGAAAAAGTTGGTTTAATATGTCTGTTGGACAAAATGGTCCAAGTAGTCCAGACAATATTTGGGGGTTGTCAAAATATTACAAATTTAGAGTCTCATTATAATGGTAAGATCCTAATTATATGGAGGCAGGATTATTACAAGGTGCTGCCTGTGCAAATTACTGCTCAAATGGTGACATGTGAGGTGCAATTTATTCCTCAACAAATGACCTTTATGTTATCAGTGATCTATGCTTTTAACCATAAGGAGGAGAGGAGGAGTTTATGGGAGAATATTATGGAGAAATACAAGGTGTGCACAAAATTATGGATACTTTTGGGTGATTTTAATTCTGTGCAAAGTGAGGATGACATAATAGGGGGCAACCCTATTACATGAGCAAAAATAGTGGACTTCTATAACTATGTTGGCACTTGTGGACTAATAGCAATGCCTCACTTAGGGAATCACTATAAATGGAATGATGAACATGATGACCAAATGATCTTCTCAAAGATAGAATGGATGTTTATAAATGGGGATTGGCTTGAAGATATGCCTCCATACAAAGTTAGATATTTGCCTGAAGGTACTAGTGACCACTGTCCTGCAAAGATATCACTAATTGAAGAAAAAGATAGAGCTAAGAGATCATTCCAATGTGTGGACTCAACATCCACTTTTCTTAGAGAAGGTATGAGCAGGATGGGAAGTGCAAATTCAGGGCTGCAAAATATTACAGGAAGCTAAGAAACTGAAAATGCTGAAAAAAGGACTAAAGCAGATGAACTGTCAATACTTCAGAAATATAGTGATAGAAGTAGATGAAAACAGATAAAAACTTAAAAAAGCTCACGAGAAACTACAAAGGTGCTCTATGAATAGTGAATATCAGCAACATGAAAGAGAGGCATACAAGAAGTTTAGGGAGTCCTGTTACTTGGCAGAGTTATACCTCCAACAGCAAAGCCAGGCAAATTGGATAAGGTTAGGAGATGATAAGACAAAGTATTTTCATTCAGTAATCAAGCACAAGAGGTTGAAGCAGGCTACAACTCAATTAAAAGATGAACTGAAAAATTGGTAGAGTGATCCAGGTTTAATTGCCAGAATATTTGTGGACTACTATGTGGAACTACTGCGGCAAAGTACTCCAGCTAGAGTTAATGCAAGAGAAGGGTTCTTAAAAATAGGACCGGTGCTTACTATAGAAAATCAGGTAGACCTGCTAAAACCATATAATGCTAAGGAAGTCAAGGAAGTAGTATTTCAGATTGACATTACCAAAAGCCTAGCGCCAGATGATTTTGGGAGTGGCTTTTTCAAGGCAGTATGGAGTATAGTAGAAGAGGATATCACTGCAACAATATTGGAGTTCTTTCATAAAGGGAAGTTACTGAAATAACTGAATTCAACAAACATAGAACTGATAACAAAGGTGGAGATCCCAGAATATGCCAGTCAATATATGGCCATATCTTGTTGCAATATAGTGTTTAAAAGCATCTCAAAGATGTTATGCAACAGACTTAAGCATGCAGTTAGCCAGATAGTAGCAGATAATTAGGCTGCATTTATTTTAGGCAGATCCATGATGCATAATTTTCTTATATGCCATGACTTATTGAGGCACTACAATAGGAAAACTTCTGCTAGATGCTTAATGAATATAGATTTGAGAAAAGCCTATGATATGGTAGACTGGTATTTTCGGAAGAAGTTCTGATAGGCTTTGGATTCCCTAAAAGGTTCATACAACTAGTCGTGGCTTGTGTATCATCAACAAAGTTCTCCATTAAAATTAGTAGAGAAGGTCATGGATTCTTTAAAGGAAGTAGGGGGCTTAGGCAAGGAGATCCGATGTCTCCTCTACTGTTTGTTTTAGTGATGGAATACCTATCTAGAACACTGAAGTTCATGAGTGGTTTACGTAACTTTCAGTTTCATTCTATGTGTAAACAACTTAAACTAACTCATTTGATCTTTGCAGATGATATTATGATCTTCTGCAAAGGTAACATTGCCTTGGTAACAAGAGGCATGGAGGCACTGTCACATTTTAGCAAAGCATATTTGTTGATTGCAAACCTAGAGAAGTCAAGCATTTTTATAGCAGGGGTTGATGATTTAACTAAAGAGCAGTAGCTAACTAGGAGAAGATTCACACAAGGTACATTTCCAATAAGATAACCTTGGGGTGCCTCTGTCCTCTAAGAAATGGAGCAAATTGGAATGCTATCAAATGGTGAACAAGATATCTAGTAGGATTAAAACAACATATGCCAAGCAACCGTCCTATGCAGGAAAACTTCAAGTAATCAACTCAGTGTTGTTCTCCATTTATAATTTCTGGGGGCATTTTTCATACTACCCTAGAGTGTTGTTAAGAAAGTTGATAAGATTTGCAGAGAATATCTATGGGGGAGTTCAGAGGAGAAGAAAAATGTTTTCCTTGTGTCTTGGGAAAAAATATGCTTCCCCAAAAAATAGAGAACTGAATGTGAAAGGAAGTAGACTTTGGAATGTGGCATCTGTTGGAAAATTGTTATGGAAACTGATTGATAAACAGGATTTCTTGTGGGTGAAGTGGATGCTTGGAATCTGTATGAAGACAAATATTATATTTGGTCTCACAAGCCACCTTTGGATAGCAATGGTACTAAAAGGAACTCAACTCCTTAAAATCTGAAATGCATGAGCAAGGTCACTATTCCGTAACTTCAGGAGGAATATACTCTATAAATAGAAGTTATACAGCTCTACTGGGGGATATGCACAAATTGAACATAACAGACTTAATATGCAGTGTAGCTGCACAATCAAAGCACTGATTCTTTATGAGGTTAGGAGCACAGGGTAGACTATTAATAAATGACAGGCTTCAAAAAATGCATATCCAAGTTGAAGATGGAATTGTTGTTTATGTGATGCAGGAACAGAAGAAGACAACAATCATTTGTTTGTTGCATGCAACTGCATTACAACACTCAGAGGAGTAGTTACAACTTGGGCTGGTGTTCGAATACATGAGGGAGACATAATGAAGACTTTGGAGTGTATAAAGAGGAAGAACTGGAAGTAGATCAAGAAAGAAATAGTAGCTGCAATTTTTGGATCAATGTTCTACCATACGTGGAGGGCTAGGAACTGGAGAATGTTCAGAGGTGTCAATGTGAATATAAAGGATGTAGTAATACAGATTAAACATGATGTTATAGAGAGAACTGATACAATAGGTAGATCAAAAAAAGGCTCATACATGTAGAGAATTTTTACAAAAGCTCACTATATAATTGTAAGTATTATTTGTCTAGAGGCTTAGTTTCTACAACACCCTTCCTAGAAGGTGGGTTTCGAATTAAGTGCTCTTTCGGTGTATTGATTTGTTATAAATGATAATATTCACAGTTATTACCATATATATATTTATATATATATATATATATATAAATTTTTATCCACTGATAATGTATAAGTTAAATCCTTATTATAAATAATTAAAGTACTTGCTTCAAGGCTTTGTTTAACACAATGTTTACCCATAAAATGAGACAGTTGAATTTGTAATGTGGTTTATAGATACGTGGATTATTTTGATCCAACAATATTAAAATAATAAGAACAAAAAAAAGATTATGAGATAACTTGAGAAAAATTACAAACCTGACTGTATGATGAGCCTTTCCGGAAGCGATAATAAGAATAATGTTAAGAATAAAAGAAAGAGAGTAATTTTCAATTGTAAGAGCAAATTATAGCTTTTGAGTATAGATAATTTTTCATGCCAACTATGGATAGAGGTCCTCCTATTTGTAGCTCTATCAAGGAGACAATATCCCCAAATCAAGATCTTTTTGAATAAGAATAAAACCCCTCTTGATCCAAAATTTTCAAAATAAAAGTAGGAGGATAGGCAAAGATCTCAATTTCAATTGAAAGAATAAGTTGAATGAAAAGTTTTTGATTTATCTATCATTATAGACAGACAACACTAACAAAGATAAAGTGAAAGACATATAAAAGAAGTTGATTGTTGCATAACGGTTGTCCATTAATACAAATATTCTTTGTAACGATTGCTCATTGAATGCTGTCCTTACCAACCGATACTTCCTTTCTAATCTTCATTGTCGTTTCCCCTGTCTTCGAAATTTATACAGCACCAAACACATGTTTGAATCTGACGTAAAAATTTTTGTTGACTCATGTATTATCCTTCTCCAGTTCCATCTGTCACATCGTCATTCATCCACCTATAGCTAACCAATTTTACCCCACACAGATAGTCCCCTTACTTCCCAATGATAAAACTTTGTGTTACCAGGAAGTAGATAAGACCCCTTTTCTTGGCAGAAAAGTTCCTGAACGATTTCTGACACTTGAAAGGACGCACGTCTCCCCGCATTTAATGAGCCAAACACGTGTTATCCCTTGATTCAGCAAATATTTTTGGTAGTTTCAAGGTAATCATGACCATGCATTTTTCTGTCTATAAACTTCTCCACTACTCATAACTTTAACCTTTCACTTTTACAAAATCCTCTTCTTCTTCGAATTTCCTTGGAACCCCACTGCAAAACCTCTTTTTCTTAGTAAAATTATATTACTCAAACTCCTTACCATCATGTTTTCTACTACGCTGTTCCCAGAAACTCTAGCTTTCTCATCGGCGGTGGCCCTAAAAAGAACAAAACGAAGGAAGTCGATGTCGAATCCGAACCTCCTACTGTTAATACCATCATACCTCTCCAACCCTACTCCCAGTTGGACCTTCAAATCCAAGAAAACCTATTAATCTCAAAGGCGACATAAATTTGGCCTGTTCGCAGGTATCCTTCTTCTATTCGCATTGCTAGCACTCCTATCGTCAAGAAAGATTGCGATTAGAATAACATCAAAGTTTTCGCTCCCAATAAGGTGGAAAGGGTTACCTTTAGCAAGCCAGGATTCGTATACGTTTATACATACCCTTTTACTTTGAAATTGGGTGAAGAAATTGACCGTATAATTTTAGAATTTTGCCACTGTTACCAAGTCTTCTTGGCTCAAGTGAGTCGATAAATATGGCGTACGATGGCCTACCTTCAAAAACTGTGCTCTGAGGCCGGAGAAACCCTCACTCTCGCACACTTGATCAATCTCTACTCCCCTAAGAACTTCCGTGAGGGTGCTTTTAAACTCAGCAAACACGGCTACCATGCCTTCCTTACCAGCATGGATGATGATAATGACCGTGGCTGGACGGAACGGTTTGTTGTCATCACTACTAGGGATATTCTCCAGACAACATCACCTTCCATTATTGAGTCTTGGAATTTTACTCGTAGGTCTTCAGATATATTTTCTTTATCGCATTTAAAAAGAATCTACTTCTTTGTTAACTCTTGTTTTCTTTATTCTATCTACTCATTGGGAACCACCATCGGTTAAGAACCTGGCCCAATGGGTACATAAAATTATAGATGTTTCCAAATCGGACTCCCGTAGGTGGATACAAATTGCTCCCAGATTCAATTAGAAAGCCAAAAACCATGGTAAGTAAAAGTTCTTCTTTCCTTCTTTCAATTTTCAACACGATTCAGAATCACTTTTGTTGATTCCCTTTTGTGATACACAGCATTCCAAAGGGATCGTCTCCGATGACCCAGAGGAAGCTCAACAACAATTACAAAATTTCCTTAACCGGAAGAGGGATCATGAAGCATCTCTCTCTTCCGGTGAAGGTGCTTCCTCCCCGAGTCCCAACCCAAAGATAAGAACCCAAAGAGAAGACATACCTCTACGGCAGGGACTCGGGAGAAAACATCAACAAAAGAAGCACCCGCTAGCCCAACCATAGTGGTTATGGATGATGAAGGAACTGATTATGAAGCAATCCCTCTTCAAAGAAGAAAAATATCTTCATCATCTCAATCGGATACTCAGCCGAGAGAGCTTCAAGGACTCTGCATGAAAATGGAACTAGCTGAAAATGCTGAGTCTTGTTTCCGGGCTCCTGTCGAAGCTTCCGTTCAGAGGAGTGCTACCCCTAAAATTTCCCTGCTATCAACTTCTACTCCAACTGCAACCACAATATCTTCTACACCGACTGCTACCACTCTACCGGCCCCAATCGAATAGAGAGATAATTTTCCTTCCCTAAGGTCATCCGATCATGGGAATTTGGGTAACACTTACCCAGCGCCCACTCAAAACCCTAGTGGAAAATAGAGTGTCATTCTCAAGGTATTGATTGAGTATCACCTAATTTCCAAGCCGGTGGAGGTCGCCAATTACCTGAAACCACTTGCCATGGACAAAGACTAGAGAAAGATGGATAATCTTTCTGCTGAATGTCTGACCAACAATAACATGCACTGTTCAACCTAGGTATCAATTTAATCTTTTTCTCTTATCTTTTTCTTTGATAAAGTTTGCCTTCATATCCTCAACTTTAACCTTTTCAGGCTAACTAATGGTAGGCTATAATCTTGTATTTTAGTCCCTTAATGCACTCAATTTATTGCAATTTAATTAAGTTTGAGCTTTAATCGCTAGTGTTTTGCACTATTTCATGTTTTATGTCTTGTAGGTTTAATTCCGAGTGACGTAGATGTTATGGAGCTAATTTGAGCTATTTGGAGCTTTCAAGTCTGAGCAAAAGCCCAAAGGATTAAGCCAGGATCGCGTTCGGGGGTCAAGGACCAAGCCTGGATATCAAAAAGTGAGTGAAAAGGTACGTGGCGTGCCGCGGCTGCCCAAAATTGCTGCCTGTTGAATTTGCAAGTTATCTGAAGATCCCCACTGCTGCCCTGCCTGGCACGTCGCCCCATGCGGCGTGCCTGTACAAATTTTACAGAGTAAATGTCCTATTTCGCGGAGGGAAAGGTGTTCTCATCTAGGCCCGACCCTACTTAGTATATATACATGGAAAAATATTATTTTGAGGACTTTTGACACATCTTAGACCGAAGGAAGCCAAGGAGGAGGTGGAGAAGCAAAAGCTCAGGGATTTCATCATTCAATTCTCACTCAGGACAAGAGTTTAGATCATTTATATATTCCTTTTAACTTAAATATATTTTTGATGAATTGCTCCATGTCTATGTAGTAGTTCTCTTTAGGGTTTGATGGATTTAGTGTATTGATAATTGTTTGTGGATATTAACTCTAATTTTATGCATTTAATCATTTTGGATGTATTAATCATTGCATCTATATTCACTAGTTCATGTAATTGAGAGAGGCATAACTTGTGATGTCTTTGCATTATACTTTGTTTGGTGAATTCACTAATTCTTCTTAGTAATCGAAAGAGGCTAGTAGAATTATTGATTAAACCTAGTTAGGAGGATAATCGAGAGAGCTTCTCCTAAAGACCAATCCACTATGAATTTGTGCATATCTTCACCGAGCTTAATTTAATTCATCTTGTGAGGTTGAGACTTAATCGAGAGAGGAGTTTCTACTAGTCAATTGAACTAATAACCAAGTGAATTTGAGAGAGTCACTTGAATATTAGAAGTGAATTATCTAGAGTTAGATCCCAAACAATTATCTTGCATCTATTCCATCAAAACCCTGTTTTCTCCCATCGATATCTTCCTTTGCTTATTATTTGTGTTATTTGTCATTAGTCAATAGTTTAGACTCTTCGTTAAATTTAGTTTTAAATCACAAACTCTAAATTGTCGATCATCTTGGATAGCAATCTAGCTACAAACTACGATAATATTGTTTAACTCCAATCCCTACGGATATGATATTATAATTTACTATATTCGACTAGCGAGTATATTTAAGTGTGTGTTTTGCGCTCGTCGAATTTTGGTGCCGTTGTCGGGGATTGGAAATCAATAGTGTTTAAAATAGATTATAGTGCTAATTGAGGAATTTTTCTTTTTATTTTTCTCTTTTAACGTTTTGGTGTTCTTTGACTGTGCGCAAACTACAGGTTAGATTGGTGCATGACTTGGTCTTATGGGAAAGAAGTGCAACCATACGAACTAGAAATCGAGAGACAACTGCGATAGTTGAGGAAGGAAAGAAATCTCCCCGAGAATATAGAGAAGGTTGGGCAATCCTCAACCAAAGAAAATATGGCTGGTGATGATGATAATGTTGATTTGGCTGCGAGAGAGGCAGCCCAAATCAGAGTGAAAGCTGCAAGGGATGCTGAAGAAGCGGCACTTAGAGATACACAAATTGCTTATGAGGAGGAGAGGGCTCGAAGAATGGCTCAGAATCAGCCCTTGGGTGCAGACCAGTTCGGAAATACACCTCCCGGCCAAGGTAGACCACTTGGCGATTATGCCAGACCGGTCTACAACCAAGGCTTATCAAGTGTGAGACCACCTCCAGTTGCAGCCAATAATTTTGAGTTAAAGCACGGGTTTCTCCAAACCCTTCAAAATTGGTGTGTCTTTAGAGAAAAGCCAAACGAATATCTAAACAATCATCTAATGGACTTCGAGGAGATAATGAACACCTTTCAATACAATGGTGTGTCACAAGATGCAGTTTATTTAAGGGCGTTCCCCTTCGCACTCAAAGATGATACAAAGCACTGGCTTCGAACCTTGACACAGGGATCAATTAGAACATGGGAGGAGATGACCAGAAAATTTCTTGCTAAATATTTCTCCTTAGCTAAGACGGGCATGTTTAGAATAAAATCCATAACCTCTGCCAGAATAAGACTGAAACTGTGTTTGAAGCTTGGGAGAGGTTTAAGGAGATAGTGCGAAAGTGTCAACATAGCGGAATTGAACTCTAGATGCAACTTCAGTACTTTTGGGATGGATTGACACCAGCCTCACGGAGAACATTGAGCAATGCAGCTGGAGGCTCGTTTGATGAAAAAGACTCCAGAGGAGATAGTCACAATTCTAGATGAGTTATCTGAAGATGCAAATCAGTGGCCCTCTAAGGTTGTTGAAAGAAGAAGATCAACCGGTGTTCACCAAGCTGATGCTAACACATCTGTGCAGGTACAACATGATGCCATGGCCAAAAGAAATAAGGAAGCTGACCTTAGCCTCAATACACAATGAGCCTCACGCAACATCTGATATATGTGGAAGAGGACACCCCACTCATGAGTGTCAAGCTTCAATGGAGGAAGTGAATGCTGCGGGTAATTAAAACTTCAATGCAATGGGTCAGAAGAATCCCGATTTTTCATGGAGTTCACCTAGGGGTACTGCAAATTCATGGTAACAAAACAACCTCAGATTTCAGGGACAAGGAGCTCTAGGATTCAAAAATTAGCAGAGCCTGCAGTTTCAGCCTCTACAGCCAATTAAATCTGGGTTAGAAGATTTGATGAAGTCTTTTATTGTCAAGACAGATGAGAGATTAGATGCTCATGGTGCAGCCATCAAAGAGCTTGGCATAGGTTTGCGATGCTTGGAGAGACAAGTGGGACAGATTGCAACTATATTATCTGAGAGAATCCCAGGTACTTTGCCAGCTGATACTGAGAAGAATACCAAAGAAAAGGTAAATGTTGTGACCTTGAGAAGTGAGCAAGTGTTGAAAAAACCCACTCCAGTCCAAGAAGAGGTGAAACTTGAAAAAGAAAGTGGGAAGAAGCCAAAAATTGAAGATGATAATAAGAAGAAAGGCAAGAAGGGAGCTTACAAGAAAAAAAGGAGGAAGCTTCAAGAAGGGAGGAACATAATGTAAACGAGCACATTCCTGCTCTACCGTTTCCCCAAAAGATATATAGAGAAAAGCTGGACAAGAAGTTTGAGAGATTTCTAGATATGCTGATGTAGGTTAACGTAAATTTGCCATTCACAGAAGTTATCTCACAAATAACAGCTTATGTAAAATTCATGAAGGAGATCCTGATAAAGAACAGAAAGATAGAAGAGACATTAGTGGTCGAGCTCACAGAGCATTGTAGTGCAATCTTGAAAAACAAAATCCCACAAAAGTGTGGAGATCCAGGGAGTATTACCATACCTTTCTCTTTAGGAACTCTTAACTTTGATAAATCTTTATGTGATTCTGGTGCCTCAATTAATCTAATGCCTTTGTCTATTTACAGGAAATTTGAGAATGAGATTGGAGAGATAAGGTCTGCCCCAATATCATTGCAACTGGCAGATCAAACAAAGATAATACCTGAGGGGATAGTTGAAGATATCTCAGTACGGGTGTATAAGTTTGTATTTCCTGTAGACTTTGTAATGGTGAATATGGAGGAGAACAAGGAGATACCCCTAATCCTAGGAAGGCCATTTTTAGCAATGGGCAGAGCAATACTAGATATTATAATGACCCAACCGGTCGTTTTAAGCATCTGCACTTTGCTCGGTTGTTTCAGGGCATGATTAGCTCCGTATGAAGTATTATGACCTCTGTGAATTGTTGGTTTTGATTTTCAGGTTATTCAAAATAGATTTGGAAGAATGATCCTCAGCTAGAAGCTCTAAATTCGAAAGATTTGACCAAGTTTGACTTTTTCGTATTTGACCTCGAATAGGATTTCTGATGGTTCCGTTAGCTCCGTTGGTGATTTTGGACTTAGGAGAGTGTCCATATTTTGATTTGGAGGTCCGTAGCAGAGTTTGGCTTGAAATGGCGAAAGTTGGAATTTTAGAAAATTTGATTGGGAGTGAAATTTTGGATATCAGGGTCGGATTTAGATTCTGAAAGTTGGAGCAGGTCCGTAATGTCAAATGTGATTTGTGTGCATAATTTGAGGTCAATCGGACAATATTTGATAGGTTTCGGTATCGGTTATGGAAGTTTGAAGTTTTAAGTTCATAGATTTTGAATTGAGGCGTGATTCATCATTTTGATGTTGTTATGAGTGTTTTGAGGCCTCAAGTAGGTTCGTGTTATGTTATGGGACTTCTTGGTATGCTTGGACGTGATCCCGAGGGGCTCGGGCTTGTTTCGGATTGATTTCAGATCATTTTCCTCCATGTTGTTATTGCTGGTTTGTGCTGTTGCCTGATGTTTCTGATGTTCTTCACGATCACGAAGGTCCAGCTGGTCTGCTTCACGATCTGGTCTGCTGCAAATTTGTTCTTTGCGGACGTGATGGAAGGAATGCATTCGCGAAAGGTAAGATGATTGGGTTCCGCATTCACGATAGAGTGTCGCGTTCGTATAGAGCTGAGATTGAGGAAGTGAATGATATGTTTTCGCGTTCGCGATATAGTAGCCGCGTTCGCGAAGGGTTGGTCCTGCTGTAGATCGCGTTCGCGAGGACTATGCCAGAAACACGTAGAGTCTTTTGTGCTGGTGTATTTTTGTTCATCGCGAACGCGATGGTGTTGACGCGTTCGCGAAAGAGGAGGCCTGGGCAGATTAAAAAATACTCTATTTCGAGGGTTTCGGCCATTTTTGCATTTTTGGAGCTATGGAGCTCGGAGGCGATTCTTGGAGCATTTTTCACCATACGAATTGGGGTATGTGTTCTCTACTCGGTTTTTGGCTATATTCCATGAATCTATCATCAATTTTAGCTTTTGGTTAATGAATTTTAAAGAGGAAATTGGGCGGTTTTGGCCTAAAGTTTCATAATATGAATTTTTGAGTTTTGAACACCGATTTGGAGTCGGATTTGAGTGAAACTAGTATGGTTGGACTCGTAATTGAGTGGGTCATCAGATTTTGTGAGTTTTGTTGGATTCCGAGGTGTGGGCCCGGGGTGTGATTTTTGGCCGGATTTGGGATTTGATTTAGGATTCGATATTTATCATTTGGAATTGTTTCCTTGGGCTTTAATTGATATATTTGAGTTGCTTTTTGCTAGTTTTGAGTTGTTCAGAGGTCTCTATACGCGTGATGGCATTCTTGGAACATCGCTTGGCTTTCTCTGTATTAGAATTGGCTTGATAGATGTAAGTAACTCTTCTAAACTTAGTGCTGAGGGTATGAAACCCCGATTTGCGTGCTATCTGATTGATGATGAGGTGATCCACATGCAAGGTGACGGGCGTGTGGGCATGCACCCTGTGAATAGTGACTCCTTTGTTTTCATGGCATTGTTTAGTGGCCTTATTTTGTTGATATCTGTGTTTTCACCACGTGATTAAGTAACTGAACTGTGAGTCATGCTAGCTACCCAGTTTAGGCTTTATGCTGATATTATTAGGACCCATAGTGGTCGTTTCTTACTATCATCTCACTGATTTTATCGATATTCTGTACTCAGTCATATTCATGGATTCATATCATATCGCAGTCTCAGTTTCTGTGTATTGATACATCATGTCATTGTTGTCGGGCTAGTTTCATGACATTGTGAGCCCGTGAGTGAAACTCGAGAGAGTGATGAATGAGAGAGACTGAGAGCCTGCTTATGAGTGATAGTTTTGGGATCGGGCTGCACGCCGCAGCTGTTATATTGATGATTATGATAGCGCTTGGGCTGTAGGAGCCCCTGCGGAGTCTGTACACACCCCTAGTGAGCGCAAATGATATTAATGAGGGATGGATTTCCCTAGACATGGATTTGTCCGAAGTACTTGATACCTGGAGATGGATTTCTCCACAGGGTTGGATTGCCCTTTTTCCTCGGTAGTGGGTGACTTATAGTGAGTGTTGTATATGTTCCAGGATGGATTTCCCTGGGCCGTATGGGCCATATACAGTACCGAGTGGTTGAGCATGATGAGTGGAGAGTGTGAGACACTGAGATTGAGTACTCTGAGAGTGTGAGTACGTGATTCATCTCTGAGATACATGGCACTGGCATGCACACATGACGTATAGACATAGAGATGCATTTTTCCTTATGTTGTACGGTATCACGTCATTCATGACTTTTTACACACATTGATATGTGGGCATAGAGAGGTATTTCCCACTTGCTATTTGGAAAGAAAATGAAACATCTAATTTATTGTGGAAAGGATATTTGGAAAATTTTACAGTTTTAAAACAATCTCATATTTTACGACGATTTTGGTAAAGGATTTGAGTTTTCACTGATATTCTTGAAGAGTGGAACTATTTTCGAAAAATTGTGAAAAAGCTAAGCATTTTTATCTCTGAGTTACTTTCATATTTATATGCTCTACGTTGTTATGAACTGCTATTGGTTATTAGTGTTTGACCCGACCTATGTTCCAGCTCATCACTGCTTTCAACCTAAGGTTAGGTTTGTTACTTACTCAACATGGGGTCGGTTGTACTGATACTAGACTTCTGCACATTCCGTGGAGATGTTGGCTGTTGTTGTTGCTGTGCTCGATGGTTTTCGGATTTGAAGATGTACCTGCATTCCTGTTGTAGCTACATTTTGTTCATGGTAGCCTTAGATTTATAGAAACTCTATTTATGTACTTTTCAAATAGAAGATGTATTTACTTCATATCAGCTTTGTAAATTTTATTCTTAGAAGCTCATGATTTGTACTACCAGTCCTTGGGATGTATAGGTTTTAGATAATTTCTTCCATTTAATTATTTTATTAATTTAATTGGAAATGGATAATTGTTAAATTGGCCTACCTAGAGGGTTGGGGCTAGGTTCCATCATGACTAGCGAATTTTGGATCGTGACAGATTGGTATCAGAGCTCTAGGTTCATAGGTTCTACAAGTCATGAGCAAGTGTCTAGTAGAGTCTTGTGGATCGGTATGATGACGTCCATACCTATATTCGAGAGGCTACAGGACATTTAGGATATACTTCCCATCTTTCTTTCCTTATTGTGCGGCATTGATACAGCTTGAAACATAGCTCTTTGAATTCCTTCCACGCATTCGTATGCGCACATGAACGCTCGGTATTAGCTGTGCATCAATAGCTTGTGATTTCATAGAAGAGGTGCAAGATGTGATTTCGGTATGCTGATGATGGGCCAGTCTGGAGGACACGAGGCCGAGTTTCGACTGTAGCTTGAGCACATAGGTGTTGATTGTGTGAGCACATGCTTTTGGACTTATATGCCCGGTAGCATCCCTATGAGTAGAATTTGTGACTAGATGAGTGGTCGGATTGCTATATAACGAGTATGATGTGACTGCAGAAAGTGTTCAGATTGTTCAAATGTGACGAAAATAGTTTGATTGAGATGTAAATTTGGTGCTTGAATTTTATCTTGATTTGACGTATAGTCTCGAGGTAGGGGTGTGTTGAAGGATCTTTCATGTTGTTTAGTTGAGGAGTGAAGTAGATTTTCATGTCATGATATGAGTTTAGACTCATGAAAATTAAGTGATTGTGTAATAGTTATGACTGTGGAAGGGTATAAAGAGATGTTAGTTTGAGGCGAAGCAGGTGGGTTATCTCCTGCGGGGTGTCCTGAGGTTTGAGTGATCCATATGTTGTTTTGTGGAGAGTTCTCTTTTACCAGTGAATTATATGTAGAGCGATTTGAGTTTGGATCGCTTGTGGAAGTTGGCTTGGCTATTACGAGGATGAATGCGAGATTTACAGATGATTTGAGATATTAGATGGTTTGTGTTACACGAACTTATGAAGAATTAGTTGAAGTTCAGTGCGAGATTTTCGCAGCAACAGAGTATGGGCATTGTAAGTTATTGTATGCTTTGATATATGGCTTGGAGCCAAGTGGGAGAGTCTGCTATGGACAAGTTGAATGCACGGTTATGTGTTGTATTTCTTTTAGTTTGAGATATACTGGTGAATAAGTTATGAATGGCAGAGGTTGAGTTCGAGGATGACTCGAGTAAAGGAATTTCTGGATACGGGTTGTATTATGTTTGTGGGTATATGGGAAACACTGAATGATTGAGTTGTTATCCGTAAAGAGTATAGTGTGCATGGAGTAGGGAATTCACTCGGTTGCTTAGAAGTGTGGATTACTTCTTAGGGTGTTGGTGTGCAAATGGGACACAGGTCGTTTGGTCTGTTTGATCAGTTTAATTGAGATTTGAGTAGAGTGGATGTCTCTCGAGAATGGTTCTAATGGATTCAAGATTTATATGTAATAATTGGGAATTTTCAGGATGTGTATTTGGCTAGAGACTGAGATTTATATTGGAGGGTGTCAAGACTTGTGGCATTTCTATATCATTATGGATTCTACATATCAGTATCAAAAAGGTGAAGGTAATGGCTTTAGATTCGCAGGAAGTCTCTTCAAAGTAAGTATTTTGGTTGTCGTACTTTTGGGATACTTAGGAGGGAACTCAGCAGCTTATAAGCCTTAGGGTCGTGTGATTCTATTCTAGAGTTCGTGGGGAAAGTTTTGGTTAAGGATAGTAGTTTTCTAGCAAGGAAAAGTATCAATTTGAAGACAATTCGGAAGGAACGCGGAGAATTAGGACAACTTGGTAACAGGTAGGATCAGCATGGTAACAGATGTGATTGGCTCCTCTGGTTCTTATGATGTAGTGAGTTTCTACATGTGTTTTTTGGCGATACTATTGGGTCTTGACGGCCTGCGTAGCTTGGTTGAGTTAGAGGGATTCAGTCCTGACAGTTTGGTTAAGTGCAAATTGCTTTCGAAGAGTTCTTTATGGTTTCTACCACGATTTGAGATGTATATTTCCTACTGGTGTGTGAGGCATGTTGCGTATTGTGATTTTCCCCTGGATGGGATCAAATGGAAAGTTCTTGGCTACTTGAGTATGCAGTTGATTGTGACTCGGAGTAGATTACAAAGTTCTCATATTTTTTATATGATGGCACGGTATATGTGGTGTGTTGGGTAGGATTGAGATTTGCATGTGTAGGTTCAGTTTTGGAGGGAAGGACATAATTCTTAGGTGGCATGGGCGATCTCAGGTGACTAGGCGAATAATATTACAATTTGGTATTGCTTAAGAGTATACATTTCAGGAGGTGCATTGTGTTTTAATTTATGGATACTTCATTGGTATTGTGGTACTCGTCTAATTGATCGACTGCTGATACTCAGATTTTTTGATATGGCACGAAAGAATCAGAGAAGCATTCCTCGTGGGATGATCGTGTATGAGAGATGTGTCAGATATTCGGGCGGTGGAGTTGGGATCAGATATGGTGATTCCTGTGTTCTATGCATTTGGAGACTGGGAGTTCTCATGAGTATATTGTTTCGTGGTTGTGGACTGTGAAAATGTAGCCAAGGTTAGTCAGAGGGTAGTGTGGGTTGTGATTCAATCACTGTGGACTTTCAGAGGGTTATTTATCTGTTGTGAGTAACTAGAGTTGATTTGGGGTTCATTGGTAGGCCCAATATGGATGTGTGTTCTGCATCGGGTCAGATTTGTTGACTCCGAACTTCCATTGTTGAGGGATGTGCCATTCGGTTGTTGTTGAGCTTATTCGTGTTCTAGAATGATCTATGAGTTACTCTTCTGTGTTACGAGGAGTTGTGATTCGTTGGTTATATGCACATATGGTGTGGTTCTGTTGGGGTCTTATAGCGGAATTTGAGCGGTGAGAGTATTGGGTATTGCTTAGTGGATGGCATATTGGTTATGCTCTTTCGGGTTTTATGTGGCGTTGTGTCATTTACTTCTCCGTGGTTATGGTATGCACTTTGGGTACATGATGTCAAATCTCGCGTGGTTATTGATTTTGAGCAAGGCAGCTCGAGTTATGTAATATGGACCAGCGTTTGGAAGGGGTCACGCAGTTCGGCGGAGTTATGTTGAGATATGATCCTTTTTGTTGGATCGTGTGTTTTGGTTCTACGGTGTGTGCTAGGCTCTTAGCATAGCGTTGTGATGGTACTTGTTAAGCTGGCGGTATAGTTCTCTCATTTGAATCATTTTCATGATTGAGTACTTTTGGAATGTTGCCATTTGGTGCATGGGTTGCACAGGTTGTGGTTTTGGATTGCATTGATGTGTCATGTCTCTAGAGTGGATGGGTTGGATGAGATCAGGTCATTGGGCCTAGAATGGATACTATCGGATTTGATTGTGGTATATTTGGAAGGATAATATCGAAAGTCGTCTTAGAAACCTGCTATAGTACTTATCGGAGGAGAGGGAGCTCCACAACTTATTGATCTGGTGAATGGTTATGAGTTTCTGCGTGTTTCTTTCATCATTGGCAGTGTATAAAGGCGTTAGAATGAGGATTTGTTTGATAAGAGGTTTATTACCGGCATTGAGTTGTTTTGAGCAGCTACTGTGATTGGAAATTTTCATTATGAATATTTGAGTTTCGCGGTATATCATGTGATTACATCATGGGTTATGATTGCATCTTGTTTAGACTTATACAGTGTGTAGATGCGAGATTCTGATCTTATAGAAAATCGGATGGGGAAAATTGGATTCTAAGGCTTATGGGCTAAGATGAATTATGGAATTTCAGTTATGTTGTGTTATCAGACCTGTATGGATAGGGTGACGTAGGATTACCCCCGGGTATGTGCATGGTAAGGTTACACGGCGATTTGATGGCTTTTGGACCAATCAAACTTGGTCAAACATGGCTTTTGAACACACGGTGATTTGCACTATGCTCGGTTGTTTGAGGGCATGAGTAGCTCCGTATGAAGTATTATGACTTATGTGAACCGTTGGTTTTGGTTTTCAGGTTATTCAGAATTGATTTGGAAGAATTAAACTCGGCTAGAAGCTCTAAATTGGAAAGATTTGACCAAGTTTGACTTTAGTATTTGACCTCGGATTGGATTTCTTATGGTTCTGTTAGCTCCGTTGGGTGATTTTGGACTTAGGAGCGCGTCCGTATTGTGATTTGGAGGTTCGTAGCAGAGTTTGGCTTGAAATGGCAAAAGTTAGAATTTTTAAAAGTTTGACCGGGAGTGAAATTTTTGATGTCGGGGTCGGATTCCGATTTCGGAAGTTGGAGAAGGTCCGTAATGTCAAATGTTATTGATGTGAGAAATTTGAGGTCAATCGGACGAGATTTGATAGGTTTCGGCATCGGTTGTGGAAGTTTGAAGTTTCAAGTTCATGCATTTCGAATTGAGGTGTGATTCGTCGCTTCGATGTTGTTATGTGTGTTTTGAGGCCTCGAGTAGGTCCGTTTAATGTTATGGGACTTGTTGGTATGCTTATACGTGTTCCCGAGGGGCTCGGGCTTATTTCAGATTGATTTCTGATCATTTTCCTCCATGTTGTTATTGCTGGTTTGTGCTGTTGCCTGATGTTTGTGGTGTTCATTGCGATCGCGAAGGTCCAGCCGCGATCGCGAAGTGTAATTTGGTCTTCTGCGAATTTGTTCTTCGCGGACGCGATGGAAGGAAAGCGGTCGCGAAAGGTAAGATGATTGGCTTCCGCGTTCGCGATGAGGTGTTGCGTTCGTATAGAGCTGAAATTGAGGAAGTGAATGATATGTCTTCGCATTCGCGATATAGCACCCGCGTTCGCGAAGGGTTGGTCTTGCTGTGCATCGCGTTCGAGAGGACTATGCCGCGAACGCATAAAGTCTTTTGTGATGGTGTATTTTTGTTCATCGTGAACGCGATGGTATTGACGCGTTCGCGAAAGAGGAGGCCTGGGCATATTGTAAAATACTCTATTTCGAGGGTTTCGGCCATTTTTGCATTTATAGATCTATAGAGCTCAGATTGAGGCGATTCTTGGAGCAATTTTCACCATATGAATTGGGGTAAGTGTTCTCTATTCGGTTTTGGTTATATTCTACGAATGTATCATCGATTTTAGCTTTTGGCTAATGAATTTTAAAGAGGAAATTGGGGTGTTTTGGCCTAAAGTTTCATAATATGAATTTTTGAGTTTTGAACATCGATTTGGTGTCGGATTTGAGTGAAACTAGTATGGTTGGACTCGTAATTGAGTGGGTTATCGGATTTTGTGAGTTTTGTCAGATTTCGAGGTGCGCGCTCGGATGTGATTTTTGGCCGGATTTGGGATTTGATTTAGGATTCGATCTTTATCACTTGGAATTGTTTCCTTGGGCTTTAATTGATATATTTGAGTTGCTTTTGGCTAGTTTTGAGCCGTTCGGAGGTCGCTATGCGCGTGATGGCATTCTTGGAACATCGCTTGGCTTGCTCGGTATTGGAATTGGCTTGATCGAGGTAAGTAACTCTTCTAATCTTACTGCTGAGGGTATGAAACCCCGAATTACGTGCTATGTGATTGATGATGAGGTGATGCACATGCTAGTTGACGGGCATGTGGGCGTGCACCTGTCGAATTGTTACTCCTTTGTTTTCATGGCACTTTTTAGTGGCCCTATGTTGTTGATATCTATGTTTTCACCACGTGATTAAGTAACTAAACTGTGAATCATGCTAGCTACCCTGTTTAGGCTTTATGCTGATATTGTTAGGACCCATAGTGGTCGTTTCTTACTGTCATCTCACTGATTTCATTTATATTCCGTACTCAGTCATATTCATGCATTCCTATCATATCTCAGTCTCAGTTGCTGTGTATTGATACATCATATCATTGTTGTCGAGCTAGTTTCATGACATTGTGAGCCCGTGAGTGAGACTGGAGAGAGTGATGACTAAGAGTGGCTGAGAGCCTGTTTATGAGTGATAGTTATGGGATCGGGCTGCACGCCGCAGTGGTTATATTGATGATTATGATAGCGCTTGGGCTGTAGGAGCCCCTCCAGAGTCTGTACACACCCCCAGTGAGCGCGGATGATATTATTGAGGGATGGAAAGAAAATGAAACATCTAATTTATTGTGGAAAGGATTTTTGGAAAAATTTACAGTTTTCAAACTATGTCATATTTTACGATGATATCGGTAAAGGATTTGAGTTTTCACTGATATTCTTGAAAAGTGCAACTATTTTCGAAAAACTGTGAAAAAGCTGAGCATTTTATCTCCGAGTTACTTTCTTATTTATATGCTCTACGTTGCTATGAACTGCTATTGGTTATTAGTGTTGGACCCGACCTATGTTCCAGCTCGTCACTTCTTTCAACCTAAGGTTAGGTTTGTTACTTACTTAGTACATGGGGTCGATTGTACTAATACTAGACTTCTGCACATTGCGTGCAGATGTTGGCTGCTGTTGTTGCTGTGCTCGATGGTTGCTGGATTTGAAGATGTACATGCGTTCCGGTTGTAGCTGACTCTTGTTCATGGTAGACTTAGATTTAAGAAACTCTGTTTATGTACTTTTCAAACAGAAGATGTATTTACTTCATATCAGCTTTGTAAATTCTATTCTTAGAAGCTTATGGTTTGTACTACCAGTCCTCAGAAAATGTATAGGTTTCAGATAATTTCTTCCAATTTTAATTATTTTATTAATTTAATTGGAAATGGATAATTGTTAAATTGGCTTACCTAGCGGGTTGAGGTTAGGTGCCATGACGACTAGCGAATTTTGGGTCGTGACAGATATACACGAGAGAAAACTCATGCTTAGAGTGGGCGAGGAGATGGTGACTTTTGAGATAAATGTAGAATAGGGGGTGAAAAAGGAGAAGCCAGCTGCAAGTATTGAATGGAAGGTGAAGGGTGTGAAGGAGAAGGCTGCACTTGGTGAGAAAGATAAGTGTGGGGTGTACCCCAAGAAGGCTGAGAAGAAGTTGTGTGCACTAGTTCGGGCACGTAGAATGGAGTCCGACTTTGATTCAGACCCCGACTAGATGTTCAGGGAAGTTTCCTCTACCTTATTCTTTTTTATTGTGTGTCATGGGGACATGCCACAACTTAAAGTGTGGGGTGGGGGATATTTGTATGTTGTATGCATGTTAGTTTTAGTTTTGTGCTTTTGTTAGTTTTAGTTTAGTTTTTTTTTGTTGGTTATAGTAGTAGAGATAGATTTTTGTTTTTGAAAAAACATAAAATTTTAAATTTTTTTGACTTTTCCCGACGATGGATATCATTCGACGGGTTTCTTGAGAGATTAAAGGCGAAAGAAAAAGACAAAAAAAATTTCTTTTATAAGTAGTGTAATAATTCCCCTTTGATTTTTCTTTGTGCCGCGGTTCTTTTTCAAGGGTTTTGTTTGAACCGGGTGGAGTTAGTTTTTAGTTTTGGTAGGAATAGGAAACCTTGTTCTATGTTTAGAATTGAAGCAATATCTCTTCACTTTTTTATACCTTTAGAATAGTGAGTGCTTTAGTTGCGACGCTCAGGCTCACTTTTTGACTCCTGTATAAGTACCTTAATTTGTATGATCTTAACATTGCTTAACTGTTTTGACTAGAGTGTCTTGATGAGTCCAATTCTGAGTGAGTTATGTGCCAGGTGTGTGTGAGGTTTTCTGTTATTCTGTGCATTGCATTTGATGTCTACAACTTGCCCCGTGTGTTTGCAAAGCGAAATAGTAGTTTTATTCAGTCTTGGAAGTGATATAGGCATTTCTTTGTTGAGCCAGTCATATGATTTTGCCCACCTAATTGTTATGTATATAAGTTAACCCCTTTGAGCGTATAATGCTGTTTCTTTGGCAACCACATTACAAGCCTTACCCATTTGTTTGAATTGACCATCTATTTGAACCTTTTTACCTCTCGTGAGCACTTGAAGTAATTATGAATTTTGTAAAAGTTGAAGTATGGGGTGGTTGGTTTGGATTTTGAGTGGAACTATTGAAATAAGGAGAAATGTGCATTGTTTTGAAAAAGTAAGAGCCACTTGAATTGAAAAAGAAAAATATTAGTTGTGTTGTTGGGCAAAATATTCATTGATAAGTGATAACTCTTGATGTAATTGTGCTTAAATAATTTGGGAGTTGATGTATATTGATGTGAATGTGGAGTTTTGGTTTGAAATAAGTGTGGAGTTTTAAATGTTAAAGTATATGTATTAAAGTGCTTAGGGAGGTGTAGTCATTCTTATATCTAAATGTATCTTACCCGTTCCGTGGCCTACATTACAACCAATTAAAGTCCTACTTGATCCTTGACTGAATGAGCTCAATTAGTAGAGTAGTACACTACGAAAAAGCCTATGGTGCATCTTTTGTGGCATGTGAATGTTGTTTATGAGAGTGAGTGAATTCTTTCTATCTTGAGTTCCTAATTGTTCTTGAAGTTTATTGTGTGTGGAACTACTCTCTATTATTGTGTGAGGGCACTTGATTCATGAAGGAAATGTACTATCGTTGATCTCTATGTTTGAGTAAGTGAGTGAGTTGTGAATAATGAGTGGTACTTGTGAGTCAAATCTTGGGGCAAAGATGTTATACTACTGTGCTTAATCTATTTTAAATATTCTTTGTGGGATGAGTTAGGAGAGTTGTTTAATAAGGTTGTATCTATATGAAGTATAGTTTGATTGCTCGACGACGAGCAATGGTTTATGTGTGGGGTGTTGATGGCAGGCTATTATCTCGTATTTTAGTTGCTTATTGCACTCTAATTTACTGCACTTTAACTAAGTTTGAGCTTTAATCGCTAGTGTTTTGTACTTATTTCGTATTTTATGTCTTGTAGGAGTGATCACGTTCTTGGGTCAAGGACCAAGCCTGGATATAAAAAAGCGAACGAAAAAGATTCAATCAGACAAACCTCCACAGCAGTGGCGCGTGGGACGGCGCATGGCGCCGCAGCTGCCCAAAATTACTGGTTGTTGAATTTGCAAGTTCTCTGAAGATCCCCACTGCTGCCCAGCCTGGCGCGTCTCCCCATGCGGCGCGCCTGTACAAATTTTATAGAGTAAATGTCCTATTTCATGTAGGAAAAGATGTTTTCCTTTGGGCCCGACCCTACTTGGTATATATACATGGAAAAACGTTATTTTGAGGACTTTTGACACATCTTAGATTGAAGGAAGCCAAGGAGGAGGTGGAGAAGCAAAAGCTCAAGGATTTCATCATTCAATCCTCACTCAAGACAAGAGTTTGGATCGTTATTTTTTCCTTTAACATAAAAATATTTTTGATGAATTGCTCCATGTCTATGGAGTAGATCTCTTTAGAGTTTGATGGATTTAGTGTATTGATAATTGTTTGTGGATATTAACTCTAGTTTTAGGTATTGAATCGTTTTGGATGTATTAATCTTTGCATCTATATTCACTAGTTCATGTAATTGAGAGAGGCATAACTTGTGATATCTTTGCATTATACTTTGTTGGTGAATTCATTAATTCTTCTTAGTAATCGAAAGAGGCTAGTAGAATTGTTGATTAAAAACCTTGTTAGGAGGATAATCGAGAGAGGTTCTCCTAAAGACCAATCCACTACGAACTTGTACATATTTTCACCGAGCTAATTTAATTCATCTTGTGAGGTTGAGACTTAATCGAGAGACGAGTTTCTACAAATCAATTGAACTAATAACCAAGTGAATTTGAGAGACTCACTTGAACATTAGAAGTGAATTATCTAGAGTTAGATCACAAACAATTATCTTACATCTATTCCATCAAAACCCTCTTTTCTCCCATCGATATCTTCCTTTGCTCATTATTTGCGTTATTTGTCACTAGTCAATAGTTTAGACTCTTAGTTAAATTTAGTTTTAAATCAGAAAACTCTAAATTGTTGATCGTTTTGGATCGTAATCTAGCTATAAACGACGATAATGCTGTTTAATACCAATCCCTCTGGATACGATATTATAATTTACTATATTCGACTAGCGAGCATATTTAAGTGTGTGTTTTGCGCTTGATGAGTGGTGATTTTACCACTCATTCTAGTCTCTTTTCTTTAGTTTCTATGTCCTTTAACTATAATATGAGGTCGTTTATGGTGTGTGTTGTTAGATTTTTAGGTAAATGATGCCGTGAAGTGATTTGAATTCAATTGGAGTGGAATTGAGCAAAAAAAGGATGAAAACCATGCAAAACTCTCCTGTGATTCCGCATCTGCAGAATATTGGTCGCAGAAGCGACCCCGCTTCTGCGTGAAATGGCCCGCATCTGCGAAGATGGGTTACTTTGCCAGAAACTGCATTTGCGTGTATATTACCGCATATGCGGTTGCGCATCTGCGCTTGGGAGCCCGCATCTGCGATGCCCGAAGTTCATTCGATTTTCCGCTTCTGTGTTAGGGTATCCGCTTATGCGGAGCCGCACCTGCGAGGATTCTTCCGCAGGTGCGGTCAACGGGCATCAGAACTGGGCTGGATTGACATTTCACATTTTCTCAATTCCAAACCCACTAATACACGTCCAAACCTATTGGGAACAGATCTTTTGGCTTATTTTCAGTCTCTCAACACTAGAAAGAACAAGTTTTGGAATCTAGGGTTTGCACACACACTTTGGTCATGAAGTTTTGGTTGAGAATTTCTTACCCATTTATGTTCATTTCTTCATTTCCTTGCTTTGTATTGTATATCTAACTGTGTAGTATTTTATCCAGCACTTGAATCTTATTTATGGGAATATTCATATTTAAAGTGTAGATTAAATACTTTGTTGTGCTTATGTATTGAATGATTTTTTATCTTTTATGAAGTGAGTTATTGTTTCTTTAATTATTGTTGTTCTTTATTGTTTCCAAAGGGATTAACTAACCCTAGGACTCGCCCATTAACTTCGAATTGATTTTGGAAAAGATTATTTGGGGTTGGGAAAGATTACATAACAAGAAGTTGAGGCTTTAACCCTCATTTTATAGATTCTACCTAGGGATAGGATTGAACTACTTGTAGCCATATCTGGGTATGCTTAATATCTTGATTGATTTAGGGACAACTCAATTGGGAAGTCTTGTTAGTCTTTGGAAGAAGCTAAGATAGAATTATTACCCGTGGCTAATTAACATAAACTCGCTCATATTTGTAAAATCGTGAAATACATTGGATCGTTACATGAGTGTAATTCCCCGTGTATCCATACTTGTAGCCATTGATCATTTTACTTGCGCATTTAGGTATAAATATTTTCTCAAAACAATTCTTAGTGTTTGGCATTGCATAAAAGTGATAATTCTCTTACATTCCTAATCGCCTACATATTGTTCTCTGTGGGATTCGACCCCGACTCATAGTCGGGTAAATTATATTGCATGCGACCGTGTCCATTTACTTTTTAGTAGTGGATTTGGTTGTCATCAAAATTGGCGCCGTTGCCGGGGAACAATTTGGCGTAATTTAGGTTGTTTGAGAAATAAGTGTAAGTGCTTTGGTCCAAACTTGTGAATATTTGTGTAATTAGTTTACTTACCTTGGTCTATTTTTCTTGTTTGTTTCTTGTTTGGAAGGTAGTTGTTCATACTTTGATGACCCATGCCTTATTGTGGAGGACCACACTCGTGGCAAAATTGTTTAAATTCTCCCGGGGGTGGATTGTGCGCACAATCTCAAATCCATGAGTGGAGTATTTGTGATAAGTTTGGTCGTCAAAATGGTCATTGGGAGTATTGTGATTGTTTTTCCTTCCTGTCCCCAAGCCCCCGCTATGATGATTCTACTTTTTGTGATGAAAATGATAGGGCTATGAAAATGGAAGAAGTTGAGCATGGTCAAAATGGAGAGTTCAAGCTCATGTTAGAATGCCTAATTGAAGGAGGAAACAAAGAACAAATTGCCTTGGAGGCGCTTTTGGAAAATAGTCTCCAAAATGACTTGGCACTTGAAAGGTTGAACTTGCAAATTGAAGAAATGCTTGAAGCTTTAGAGGTCCTAAAGGCCTTGGAAGTAAATGATAGCCAAGAATCGTCCTTGGAGGTTGAAGCCGGAAATCCTTCCTTGGCACTTGATCAAAACCAAGAAGAGCGCTCAAATGCTCAAAATGAGAAAATGATGCTCATGTTGGAGACCATTCTTGCAAATGAGGAGAAGCACAACTTTGCACTCGAGAACTTGAAGCAAGTCTTGACTCAAAATGATGATAATATCCGCACTTTGGAAAGTCAAATGAAAATATTCGTTGAGGCTCACTATGCCCATCAACTTGAGAGTGTGGAAAGAAGTCAAGAAGAGTCCGACTACGAGGAAGAAAGTGAGCTCTACTTTGAGGAATCAAGAATTGAACATCCGCCAACTGACTCCATGAGTGTTAGTGATGCCAAGAAAAATATGAAATGAGAGACAACCAGTGTGAACGAAAATATGGTTGAGATTGACTATAATCCGGGGGAAAAGGAGGATGTCAAAATCCGGGAAGAATTGCAAGTTGGAGGTTTGATGTCACATTCCAAGCATTTTTCAACATTGGAATTGTGTGGTGATATGGAATTTGGACTACACGAGTCAATGAAGGATTGCGAGGAGGAAAGAAAAAAACCATACATCTTACAATTTGAGGGAACAAGATGGCAAAATGACATTCCTCACATGAAAGCCAAGAAGTGCAAAATAAAGAAATTAAGTCTTGGCTTGATCATCTACTTACCACCCCCACTGCTCGTGGTCACAACTTGATCCCAAGTTAGGTGCCCAATTCATATCGTCAAACTGGCGAGCAAAATGGAAAAGTTGATTTGCGTCGTGCCACGACGTTAAATGCGGCGCTTGGTGGGAGGCAACCCATCGTTTTTCAAAATTTTTAGTCATTTTTGAAATTTTCTTTTTTAGAATAGCTTAGTATATTATTTTTGACTAATCTGCCAAGTTTCAGATTTTTTGGAGTTGAATTAAAGAGTTTGGGATGTTGGAATGGCACAAAACAGTGGCTGCAAAATCTGGGCCCCAGTTATCTGGTGTAGCCGCATCTGCGGAAATATGCTAGCAGATGCGTGCACGCAAAAGCGGTTTCTAGTCCGCAGATGCAAACTTTGACACAGATGCGTTACTCTAGCTACATAAGCGTCGTTGCAGAAGCGTTAAAAAAATCCGCAGGTGCGGAAATCGGGCAAGGTTAATCAACTCAGCCCTCATTTCATCAGGTACTTTAAGCTAAAATGGACCCAAACATGAACGAAAATGCTCCACAACATCATGAAATTGAGGAGGAGGCTGATGAACCATTTGATAATTCACGCTTCATGTCGGCTGACTGTTAAAGCAGATATTATGACAACCTCGTCACCAAAAAGATAGTGCTTGAAAAAGGGATCGCCGAGGAGAAATTGGCCGAGCGGCTCCCAGAATTCTATGCCCGTCACCAAGCCTCCAGATGTTCATGCTTCATTCCCAGAATTCTATGCCCGTCACCAAGCCTTAGGTATAAATATTTTCTCAAAACAATTCTTAGTATTTGGCATTGCATAACAAGTGATAATTCTCTTACATTCCTAATCGCCTACATATTGTTCTCTATGGTATTCGACCCTGACTCATAGTTGGGTAAATTATATTGCATGCGACTGTGTCCATTTTCTTTTTAGTAGTGGATTTGGACGTCATCAGCGCTCCTCACTAACCTTCTTTCTTCTAAGGGCCTATAAAGATTGATTGTAGACAAAGAAGAACTTACTATAGAACGAAATCAACATGTTGCCAAATGAAATCAGCTTGCCGAGTGACTCCTAGTTTTGGAACAAAAAGTTACTCAAATGATCAAGCTCGAAGCCAGACTAGAGCAATATGTGCAAGAAAGGATGGCCTACAATCAAGAAGCCACTAAATTATATGAGGATGTTATGGAGGCGAAGGCCAAGTGGGTTGAACTGCATGATGCCGCAACTGCCGCGGTCGAGCGTGAGCAAATCAACAACTTGTAAGCTAGCTTATGCTCAAAAACCGAAGAGGCTAATGGTGCCGAGAAGAACACAGACAGGATGGAAGAAAGGTTCAAAAAGATTAAGGAGCAGAACCAGCTTTATGTGAGAATCGATACTGACCTGGATTCCAGGATAAACATTGTACACACTGAAAATGATAAGCTTCAATCCAAAATCGAGAAACTTCGAGATAAACTCCAAGATCAAAAGACTTTTTCCTCCTCGAGAAAACTTATGCAATTTATCACACGAGAAGAAAGACTTTGTTGGAGGCTAGAGAAGGCATCACAAACATATGATTGTATTGCCAAATCTCGTGGATTAGAGACAACTCCTCTCGAGAACCATACTGGTCGGCCCGTCGCTTCAAGCTCTTCGAACACCAGCTCCGAGTATTCGGGAACCAAAGAGGAAGCTGAAGAAGAAGAAGATAAGGATAAAGGCCTTGAACCGGATATCAAACAACCTTCTCCTACAAAGGAAACCGAAGACTCTTTTCTCCCTTCGAGCTCTGCAAAATAATTGATGTAGTTTACTTCCCTTTGTAACTATGCCAAAACTTCTTTATAGAGTTTGACATTTTAAGTAATGAAAGAAATCTTTTACTTAAGTATTGTGCAAACAATATTCGTTTTATTTAACTGATAAAGCTCGGGAATTCTTTTTACATCCGATAACATTAATTCTAGGAATTCATACTTCTGGTATTTTCCCTTTGACAATGAGGGTTTCATAAGAGAGGGACCTTATGTTTATGGTGCTCTTGAAGAGGACGTCTCATGTTCATTCCCATGCAAGCATTTAAAGCTTATTAACTTTCAAATAGAAATTAATTTAACATATCATTGGACAAGAAATAAGACAAAAACAAAAAGAACTTTGATTTATTCCTTCCATCCTTAAAATTACATTTACATAAAAAATCATTTTCTTAAGTAAATAAAACTGCCAATATATGTAGCTAACTTATACAACTTATTTCTATGGAACTGATCACGCAGTTCCTGGTCCTGATAAGATATAGCTTCCGGTTCTAACAATCCCCAGTATTCATGACTCTTTTAGTGCTCTAATATGCAATAGTTCTCCCTAGTGTTCGGATGATACGTATGAGAATTCGAACACTGGAGATCTTGCTGTTGTCGATGATCCTTTGTTCATAGTATGTTTTACATTGCTACCTCATTAAAACCCTTTCTAGAAAAATCAAATAGGGACAAAAACTAGATGAAGGAAAAAAGAGTGCAACACATACTTTCAATAGCTGTAAGGATCTTCAACAGTAATACCTTCTGAGATGAGTCACGTTCCAATTTCTTGGCAAGTTAAATCCATCTTGATTTTCCAATTGGTATGAACCTTTACCGGTTATAGCTGAAATTTTGTAAGCTCCTTCTCATGTTGGTCCCAACTTCCCAGTGTTAACCTCTTGAGTACTTTGATTTACTTTTCTCAAAACCAAATCTATGACTTTGAAATATTTAAGATTTGCTCTGTGATTGTAATATCTTTTCATTATTGGCTTTTGTGCCACCATACTCACATACGCCAAATTTTGATGTTCTTCGAGCAGATCCAACTTAAACAGCATTGCTTCATTATTCTCCATCTCGTTTTCTCGGGAATACCTTATGGTCGGTTCCCCAATCTCCACCGGTGTCAAAACTTTCGCACTGTACACAAGCAAAAATGGTTTTTCGCCCGTACTTGACTTCAACATCATTCGGTATGCCCATAGTACTCCCGTTAGCTCTTCCAACCAATTACCTTTATCATCTTCTAACTTCCTTTTGAGATTTATAATTATTACCTTGTTGGTTGTTTCCGCTTGTCCGTTTAGCACTTGGATGGTATGGAGAAGATGTCATCCGTTTTATCTTCAATTCTTCAAAAACTTTGTGACTTTGGAACCTATAAATTGCGGCCCATTGTCACATGCACTTTATTTTGGTACTCCAAACCGACAGATGATGTGATCCCATATGAAATCAATTACTTCTCCCTCTCCTATCTTTTCGTAAGCATCTGCTTCAACCCATTTAATGAAATAGTCAATTAGGACTAAAAGAAATTTTACCTGCCCGGGCCCTTGTGGTAATGGACCAACTATGTCCATCCCCCATTTCATAAATAGCCATGGTGACACCACCGAATGCAAATTTTTTGTCGGTTGGTCCACTAATTGTGCTTGACGCTGACACTTATCACATTTTTGTACACATGCCTTCGCGTCTTGTTCCATTCAGGGCTAATAGTAGCTAGCCCTTATTAATTTGAGAACCAATCAATCTGCACCAGAATGATTTCTGCTTACTGCATTGTGAACTTCTCTCATCATATAATCAGCCTGTGATGTTCCTAAACACTGAGTCGATGGTCCTTGAAAAGACCTCCTATATAATGACCGTCAACAAGGCAATACCGAGCAGCTTTGGTCCGAAGTGCCCATGATGATGTTGGATCTTCAGGCAATGTGCTGTGCCTTAAATATTCTATGAACTCATTTCTCCAATCCCGAATTAAGCTGGTTGAGTTAACTTCACAATATCCGTCAACATCCAATACCGAATGCAATAATTGAACTAGTACCCCTAAATCATATCCCTTTATTTCTGTAGACAACCCCAAATTGGCCAATGCGTCTGCCTCCACATATTCTTCTCTTGGAATGTGGATGATCGACCATTCCCTGAACCAAGAAAGCAATACTTCAACTTTATTCAAATACTGTTGCATGCGCTTCTCCTTGGTGTTGAAAATTCCACATACTTGGTTTACTACCAGCTAGGAATCGCACTTTATTTCAATGACCTCAGAGCCTAGTCCCCGCTAACTCAATTCCTGCAACCAAAGCATCGTACTAGACCTCAGTTAATGATACAATTCTAATGGCCTGTCTCAGGTTTTTTTCCAAAGGAGTGATTAACACTATCCCAAGACCGGACCTTTTTATATTATAAGCTCCATCTATAAATAAGGTCCAAACACCTAATACAATTTCCGACACTAGTACTACTTCTTTATCAGCTAATGGCATCAGTCCCAGACAAAAGTCAGCTAGGAAGTCAGCTAAAACTTGTGACTTGATAGCTGTCTGAGGTTTATACTCTATATCAAATTCACTAATTCTTAACGCCCATTTAGCCAAACGACCTAACAATTCAGGTTTATGAAGGACGTTTCTCAAGGGAAAAGTCGTCACAACGGCTATTGGGTGGCACTGAAAATAAGGCCTAGCTTCTGAGAGGCGACTACGAGATCTAACGCCAACTTTTAGAGGTGCAGAACGTGTCTCCGCTCCTGATAAATTTTAATTAACATAGTAAACAGGAAATTGTGTACCTTCCTCTTCCCAGATCAGAGCTGCACTTACTGCAACCTCCGAGACTGCTAGATAAATTGACAGTTGCTCACCTTCCTTCGGCATTGACAACAACAGAGGGCTACACGGGTATCTTGTTAGATCTTTCAATGCTTGCTGGCATTCCAGAGTCCACACGAAATCATTCTTCTTTTTCAGGAGTGAAAAGAAATGATGACATTTCTTCGAGGATCTTGATATTGTCGCGCCCCGTTTCCTAGCAAAAGCAAATTTCAACGTGTGAAAACACTTTTAAATGGGTATTAAAAGAGAAGAGTCTCCACCTAATGATTTTGGGGTGCGTTAGGGCACCTATTTTGCAGATAACTCTATTTTGACTAGTTTGTGTTACCAAAGATTAGGTAAGAGCTTAAATTACCTCAAAAAGAAGGCCTTAGGCACTCTTCGAGGTCCACAAATGTGGTTCTCGGCCTAATTCTAAACTATGTGGGGATCTATTGGATTGTATATAATTATTCCTAGTGAGCATGGAAATTAAGGGAGTAAAGATTCCAAGTAATTGATTAACTACTCTAGGTGAAAAAAGACGAAGAAATTAATTTAAAGCAATTTTACACAAGTAATTTAAAGGAAGTAACTTGAAAGTAACATAATTCATTCATTAATAACTAATTGGTACAACCCTTTTTGAGGCTACAAGATATAGGATAGTCAAGTGTACGTTTCTTAACAAATAGATATACAAGGAACAACTAAACATAATGGGGGGGGGGGGGGCTAAATATTTTAGCCTAAAGGATCACACGTGCAACATAAATAATACTTCGGAACCCTTTTGAGTATAAGGGTTTCTCATATTATCCAGCGAGCACATGCTATCATCTCCTACTACCCGATTACTATGTTTAAGTTGTTTACCTAAATCGCACTAGTTCAACTCTAAGTCGTGCCCTGCACATGCCTACACGTCCAATGCCTATGGTCCGAAAGGCGTTGAACCACTATATAGGTGGTTCTTCACTTAACCTAGAGCCCGTTTGGATTGGCTTAAAAAAAGTGGCTTTTCAGCAGAAATAGCTTTTAAGCCGAAAAGCAATAAGTGGGGATTGTCCAACTTATTGCTTTTGGCTTGTTTTAAGTAGTTTTTAACTTATTTTAAGCACTTTTCTGACTTCCCCAAACACTGAAAAATAACTAAAAAGAGCTTAAAAGCTGATTTGTACAGCTTAAAAGCCAATCCAAACACCCTCCTAGGCTGCTCAAAATTAAAAGACTAGGCGCCACATAGTTAAAACAAATAGGATTTCATATAAAGATACAATTAACACAAAGGGCTCACATTTACCACCACAAATAGACTTTCTTGAATGTCAAGAGAATAATAATTGACGGTGGTGGGCAGTGGCAGTATGGTTAGGCGAGATACCCTATGAACATGCTCTTCGAATTACAAAATTAAGACGGGCAATTATGGACTATTGCATTTTGACTAGTCAGTCTTAAGGCATGATTTCTAGGTGATTGCACGAATGATGAGATGCAATTAATCAGGTAAAGGATTCATGCGAGGATGATTGAACAAGCTGTATCATTTGAGTCCTATTGGCATGCTTTCGAAACGATCATGTTTAGACTGTTTCTAGACAAAACAATAGTGGTGAATTCTTATTTCCAAACCCTATAGTCATGATCTCTAGGAGGATGAATATAGAGCACACAAGTTGAAGAAAAAGTAGTTTTAGTCACTTAATATGTTGTCCTATAGGCATACTGTCTATGCAGAAATAAGACACGCCGAACAAATAGCAAACCAGGTCAATTGAATTCTGTAGGCATGTTTTCTAGATAATTTATGAATTCTTTTGGCAACATTAATATTAATTGGTAATTGGAATCCTAGATCATGATTTTAAGTAAATATGCGAGGTTAAGGGCCTATAAGCATGATGTCCATTAGCAACTAGTGCATAGAAATAAAGCATGTTGAACAAGTATCAAATAAAATCATTTAGACCCTATATGCATGCTTTTTACACATTCATACGAGAATAAGAATACCCCAACCTCTTTTCACTAATTTCCCCAGCGTTTGTTCATACAAATTATTACATACCAAAATAGAATAATTATTGGCCCAAATTACAAATACAAGGTAACCTAGTGATGCATCCAGGCCTTCACCAGCCTCGATCTTCATGTAAACCAACATGTCCAAATTCCAGGTGCATAAGGGTGGATAGAACACACTTGGATTCAGCGTTCAGATCCAACAACAAACATGGCCCAAAAGACCAGGCCGAAACACAGAAGCAAATGTCTTGCTTACCCATTAACAACTAGCAGGAATGCAAGGGCGTAAGTGCAAACCAGTCATTCAAATGACATAGAGTTTAAGTAAGAACACATACACATGATTTCTTAGTATTGGAATACCAATAGCAAGAATTTCTAAATAATCATCCTAATAGGTGAAAGAGCACACGAACACATTCGAAAGTCGCATAAAGACACTTGCAAACCCACAGAATGAGCACATACAGTAACTTCCCAAGTTAGCAAAATAGGTTTAAAGTGATACTATCATAATGAGGGACTTCCCGGGTGTCACGACCCCAGTTCATCCTCCATGAACATGTCGTGATGGCACCTGGTTCCTACAACTAGGTAAGCCTAACAGTGCGGAATAACAAATTAACATTTACGGAATAATTAATTAAAACTGAACATACAGAAATAACAATTGTATATAAGGCGACTCGGCCTATACAACTCAAAAAAACATGCGCAGACGAGCCATGAGTACACCACAGCGGTACTCAGTAAGTGCCAAGCCTAACCTCGGTTGGGTAGTGACGAGGAAGGCCAGGGCCCTACTGAGATAACATAATAAATAATGAGATAACAGAAACAGTTTAAATAAAGTCTACAGCAAGAATCTAAACCAGGTAAATAAGGAAGAACAGTAATAGAAAACAAAGGTAACAATACACGGAAAACTGCTCTCAACAAGGAATGGTAGCCGGGGGATCTCTTGGTATCCCGAGGATCTCTTGGTATCCTCATCATCAACACTGGGGATCTCTCGGTATCCCGAGGATCTCTTGGTATCCTCATCATCAACACTGGGGATCCCTCGGTATCCCGAGGATCTCTTGGTATCCTCAATAAGTAAGTCGGGGATCTCTTGGTATCCCAATATATATATATAGAAACACATGTGCTAGGGATCTCTTGGTATCCCGCACCCTCAGTCCAGAATATCTCAAGTATAGGGGGATCTCCCAGGAAGCCGTCCCGTAGTCCCAAATTAAACACACAACAACAACGATTCATAAATCTCGGAACAATGCTAAAAATCAGGACAAGAAGTAGTAAATTATAGCCTAACATGCTTTACAAAGTACAAATAGTACAGTTAAAACAAATAAGCAAGTAAGCCAGCTAAACATAAGTCTCTAAGCTAGCACAGGTACAAACTTACAGTTAAAATGAACAAGTAAACAAGAAATCTAAATTTAAATACTTCAAGTAGAAACGGATTTACAACAATTAGCTCAAGTACGCGCTCGTCACCTCAAGTACGAGGCATTCAAATATTCAAGATCATATCCTAAGGGAAAAGGGTCCCCCACACAAAGTTAGACAAGCCACTTACCTCGAACCGGCTCAATATCAACTAGAAACCACGCTCTTGCCACGAGTATCCGACTCCAAATGGCCCAAATCGATTCAATTCAATTACACATTGTAAATAACATCGCAAACACCTGGTTTTGCTATTAAATTCAAAGCTACGGCGTGAAATTTAGGTGAAATGACCAAAATGCCCTTCAGGACAACGCCTCGGAATCGAATAATTTTCACATTTTTAGAACCCTCGTACCCTGACGAGTCTAACCATATAAAAATCTCCCAAATCGGAGGTCAAATGCCCACTCAAAACTCAATACTTTAGGTAATGAAGTTTTACCCCAAATTATCCAAATTTTTTGATCCTAATTCGAATTCCGATGATGTATTTAAATATATAATGATGAAATATAACAAGAAGGGACCGAAGAAACATTACCCAGTGATCTTCACTTCAAAACCCACTCAAAATCGCCTTAAACCGAGCTCTAAATTGATTTTGCAAACTTATGAAATTAAACCCTCGACATTTCTATTTCTGCCCAGGGATTTCCGCTTCTGCGGACAAGTGACCGCTACTGCGGTCCCGCTTTTGCGGAACACTGGCCGCTTCTGCGGCTTCCTTTAAAATCCCAGTTTCCACTTCTGCGGTTCCCATCTCGCAGAAGCGGATCCGCTTCTGCAGAAATCCTACCGCTTCTGCGGTTTCCTGGAAGGTGACCAAATATCGCTTCTGCGAAGCCAAGGCCGCTTTTGCGGCTCCACTTCTGCGGTCCCCAAGCCGCAGAAGCAAAAAGATACCAGAAGCAGTAGAACTGCTACCTCTTAACTTCCAAACTTCTTCCGTTAACCACCCGAAATCATCCCGAGGCCCCCGGGACCTAAACCAAAAGCACCAATACCACCTAATAACTTATTCAAACTTATACCAATCTTAAAAACACCTAAAACAACACCGGAAACCTGATTAAATCAAGTATTCAAGCCTAGGAACTTCAATTTCCAACAAAACACGCTTTCGATCAAAAACATACCCGAACCTCGTCCGAATGACCTGAAATTTTGCACACACATCCCAAATGACATGACGGAACTGCTTTAACTTCCGGAATTCCAATCCAACCCTCGGATCAAAAACTCACTATTGGACCGGAAACTTCAAAAATTCAAACTTCGGCATTTCAAGCCTAAATAAGCTACGAACTTCCAAAATACATTCCAAACACGCTCCCAACCCCGAAATCACCTAACAAAGCTAACGGAACCATCGGATTTCCATTCCGAGGTTGTCTTCACACTGTTCCGACTACAGACCATTTTTCAACATCTTAAGCTCTCATTTAGGGACTAAGTGTCCCAAAACTCTCCAAAACTTAACACCGAACGTCCCGGCACACCAAAATAGCAGAAATGAACTTAGGGGGAGCAGTTAATGGGGGATCAGGGCGTAAATTCCAAAAACGACCGGCCGGGTTGTTACATCCTCCTACACTTAAACATTCGTTCGTCCTCGAACGAGCATAGAGAACATACCTGAGGTAGAGACAAGATGAGGGTACTGGCTGCGCATATCCTGCTCGGTCTCCCAAGTCGCCTCCTCGGCCGGCTGACCCCGCCACTGAACCTTCACTGAACCGATGTTCTTTGACCTCAACTTCCTGACCTGACTGTCCAAAATAGCTACTGGCTCCTCAACATAGGATAGATCCTTGTCCAGCTGGACTGAACTGAAATCCAACACATGCGACGGATCACCGTGATATCTCCGGAGCATCGAAACATGAAATACCGGATGAACTCCGGCCAAACTGGGAGGTAAGGCAAGCTCATTGGCAACCTCCCCAACTCGCCTCAAGATCTCAAAAGGGCCAATAAACCTCGGACTCAACTTTCCTTTCTTCCCAAACCGCATGACGCCTTTCATAGGCGAGACCCGAAGCAGAACCCGCTCACCAACCATATATGAAACATCACGAACCTTCCTGTCCGTGTAACTCTTCTGCCTGGACTGGGCTGTACGGAGTCTATCCTGAATCACCTTAACCTTCTCTAATGCATCCTGAACAATCTCTGTGCCCAATAGCCTGGCCTCGCCCGGCTCAAACCAACCCACCGGAGATTCTGCACCTCCTACCATATAAAGCCTCATACGGCGCCATCTGAATGCTGGACTGATAGCTGTTATTGTAAGCAAACTCCGCCAGTGGCAAGAAATGATCCCAAGACCCTCCGAACTCAATCACACACACACGGAGCATATCCTCAAGAATCTGAATAGTGCGCTCGGACTGTCCGTCCGTCTGGGGGTGAAATGTTGTGCTCAACTCCACCGAGTGCCTAACTCCTGCTGCACGGCTCTCCAGAACCGCGATGTAAACTGAGTACCTCTGTCTGAAATGATAGAAACTGGAATACCATGCAAACGGACGATCTCCCTGATATAAATCTCCGCCAACCGCTCTGATGAATAAGTGGTACACACAGGAATGAAATGAGCGGACTTGGTCAGCCGGTCCACAATAACCCAAATGGAATCAAACTTCTTCAAGGTCCGTGGAAGTCCAGATACAAAATCCATGGTGATGCGCTCCCATTTCCACTCCGGAATCTCTATCTGCTGGAGCAACCCACCCGGGCGCTGGTGCTCATACTTCACCTGCTGGCAGTTGAGGTATCTAGACACATAACCAACTATATCCTTCTTCATCCGCCTCCACCAGTAGTGCTGCCTCAGGTCCTGATACATCTTCGTGGCACCCGGATGGATGGAATACCGCGAACTATGGGCCTCTACTAGAATCATCTCTCGAAGACCATCAACATTGGGCACACAAATCCGGCCCTTCATCCTCAATACTCCATCATCTCCAAAGGTCACATCCCTGGCATCTCCACGCTGAACCTTGTCTCGAAGGACAAGCAAATGAGGGTCATACTACCGCTCCCTGATACGATCAACTAAGGAGGACCGGGAAACCACACAAGCTAGAACTCGACTGGGCTCCGAAAGATCCAATCTCACGAACTGGCTGGCTAAGGCCTGAACATCCATCGCCATAGGCCTCTCTGAAGCTGGTAAATATGCCAAACTCCCCAAACTCTCCGCACGGCGACTCAAGGCATCCGCCACCACATTGGCCTTGCCCGGGTGATATAGGATAGTGATGTCATAATCTTCAGCAGCTCTAACCACCTCCTCTGACGCATATTGAGATCCTTTTGCTTGAGCCTCCGATGATCAGTATAGATCTCGCAAGGCACTCCATATAAATAATGACGCCAGATCTTCAAGGCATGAACAATGGCAGCTAAATCAAGGTCGTGGACAGGGTAATTCTTTTCATGTATCTTCAACTGTCTGGTTTCGTAGGCAATCACCCTACCGGCCTGCATCAACACTGCTCCAAGGCCAACTCTCGAGGCGTAACAATAGACAGTATAAGACCCCGAACCAGTAGGCAACATCAAAATAGGGTCTGTAGTCAAAGCTGTCTTGAGCTTCTGAAAGCTCGCCTCACACTCCTCTATCCACTGAAATGGGGCACCCTTCTGGGTCAATCTAGTCATAGGGGCAGCAATCGATGAAAATCCCTCCACGAAACGACGCTAGTAGCCCGCCAAGCCAAGGAAACTGCGAATCTCTGTAGCTGAGGATGGCGTGGGCCAACTCTGCACAGCCTCTACCTTCCTCGGATCAACCCGAATACCCTCACTAGAAATCACATGGCCTAGGAATGCCACAGAACTCAGCCAAAACTCACATTTTGAGAACTTTGCATATAACTTCTTCTCTCTCAAGGTCTGAAGCACGGTCCTCAGGTGCTGCTCATGATCTTCCCGACTCCGGGAGTACACCAGAATATCATCAATGAAAACAATCACGAATGAGTCAAGATAAGGCCTGAACACACTGTGCATCAAGTGTATGAAAGCCGAAGGGCATTGGTCAGCCCAAATGACATAACAAGGAACTCGTAATGACCGTATCAAGTCCTGAAGGCAGTCTTCGGGATATCTGGCTCCCGAATCTTCAACTGATGGTACCCTGAGCGCAAGTCAATCTTAGAAAACACCTGTGCGCCCTGAAGCTGATCAAACAGATCATCTATACGAGGCAAAGGATAACGGTTCTTCGCTGTAACCTTGTTCAACTGGCGGTAGTCAATACACATGCGCATAGAACCATCCTTTTTCTTCACAAACAAAACAGGAGCACCCCACGGTGAAACACTGGGTCGAATAAAACCCTTACCAAGAAATTCCTGAAACTGATCCTTCAACTCCTTCAATTCAGGAGGAGCCATACGATACGGAGGAATGGAAATGGGCTGAGTGCCCGGCAACAGATCAATGCCAAAATCAATGTCTCTATCAGGCGGCATGCCCGGAAGATCAGCTGGAAATACATCGGGATAATCCCGTACCACTGGAACAGAATCAACAGAAGGGGTATCAACACTAACATCTCTCACATAAGCCAAATACGCGGCACACCCCTTCTCAACCATGCGCTGAGCTTTAAGAAAAGAGATAACTCTACTGGGAGTGTGATCTAAAGTACCACTCCACTCAATACGCGGGATACCTGGCATAGCCAGCGTCACAGTCTTGGCGTGACAATCAAGAATAGCAAAATGGGGCGACAACCAGTCCATGCCCAGAATAATGTCAAAATCCACCATACCGAGTAATAATAAGTCTGCTCTGGTCTCAAAACCACGAATAGTAACCAAACATGATCGATAAACGCGGTCCACAACAAGAGGATCTCCCACAGGAGTAGAAACATAAACGGGGGCACTCAAAGAATCCCGAGGCACACCCAAATGCGGAGCAAAGTAAGAAGACACATAAGAGTAAGTAGAGCCCGGATCGAATAGAACCGATGCCTCTCTGTGACAAACCAATATAATACCTGTAATGACGGAGTCGGAGGCAACAGCCTCAGTGCGAGCAGGAATACAATAATATCTGGCCCGGCCCCTCTCGCGAGGGCGACCTCTATCTCCCCGACCTCCGCCCCTAGCCGGCTGGGCAGGTGGGGTAGCAGCTGGAGCTGTGACCATGGCCTGAGAACCCTGAGGAGCACGCTGTGGCTGAGAAGTCTGTGGGGGCGCGCTCCTCCCAAGTCTGGGGCAATCCCTCACCAAGTGACGTGTATCACCACACTCGTAACAAGCTCTGGGAGGATGCGGTGGCTGTGACTGGCTGGGACTAGGTCTGCTGGACTGACCTCTGGAAGCACCCCGCGCAGGAGGCGCTCTAGAAACTGGAGGTGCATAGTAAGGCTCCTGAGGTGTAGGTGGAGCTGGAGTACTGCCGGCTGCTGGAAGAGCTGAATGTACAGGGCGACCCGAATAACCTCTNGGGCCTATAAGCATGATGTCCATTAGCAACTAGTGCATAGAAATAAAGCATGTTGAACAAGTATCAAATAAAATCATTTAGACCCTATATGCATGCTTTTTACACATTCATACGAGAATAAGAATACCCCAACCTCTTTTCACTAATTTCCCCAGCGTTTGTTCATACAAATTATTACATACCAAAATAGAATAATTATTGGCCCAAATTACAAATACAAGGTAACCTAGTGATGCATCCAGGCCTTCACCAGCCTCGATCTTCATGTAAACCAACATGTCCAAATTCCAGGTGCATAAGGGTGGATAGAACACACTTGGATTCAGCGTTCAGATCCAACAACAAACATGGCCCAAAAGACCAGGCCGAAACACAGAAGCAAATGTCTTGCTTACCCATTAACAACTAGCAGGAATGCAAGGGCGTAAGTGCAAACCAGTCATTCAAATGACATAGAGTTTAAGTAAGAACACATACACATGATTTCTTAGTATTGGAATACCAATAGCAAGAATTTCTAAATAATCATCCTAATAGGTGAAAGAGCACACGAACACATCGTAAAGTACGCACTAAAGAACACCTTAGTCAAACCCGAACCAACGAATAGAGGACACCAATAACACGTAAACGTTACCCCTAACGTTAANGAGTCAATTGGGCAAAATCACTCTCTCTACCGAGAGGTGTGAGAGTGGGTACAGTTGAGCAACGCTTATAGCATAAGCCCCAATTATGTCAATTTACCCTTAGTGGCATCTACCCGTTAGTTAGCCACCTAGGCAATGCCACGACCCTAGTGTCTTTCTCTATATTAATTACGACATAGCAATATCTACGTAGCATAATATAGCTTCAAACATTAGTCTTATAATAGTAGATATAAAAATCAAAACCAAAGATGTTAGAAGTGACATTAGAAGCACAACTGCAATTCTAGACTAAACAGACAATACAACTCCATTAGTAGCTCCCTGTGGAAATCCTCCCAAGTCTGGGGCAATCCCTCACCAAGTGACGTGTATCACCACACTCGTAACAAGCTCCGGGAGGACGCGGTGCCTATGGCTGACTAGGGCCAGGTCTGCTGGACTGACATCTGGAAGCACCCCGCGCAGGAGGCGCGCTAGAAACTGAGGTGCATAATAAGGCTCCTGAGGTGCAGGTGGAGCTGGAGTACTGCCGGCTGTTGGAAGAGCTGAATGTACAGGGCGACCCAAATAACCTCTGCCATAACGACCTGCTGATGGGGTACGGGCACCAGAGTAGTGACCCGACTCTCGAGACATCTTAGCCTCCCTCTCTCCTCGCTCCCTGGCGAGCATACCCTCAATCCTCCCAGCAATGCTCACTACCTGCTGATAAGGAATGTCCATCTCCAACTCTCGAGCCATGCTAGATCTGATGGGTGGAATAAGACCCTCAATGAACTTGCGAACTCTCTCCCGAACTGTAGCAACCAAAGCCGGTGCATGCCTGGCCAACCTGGTATAACGGATAGCATACTCTAAAACGGTCATAGCACCCTGGCGCAAATGCTCAAACTCTGCGCGCTATGCATCCCTGAGACTCTAGGGACAAACTCTCTCATAAAAATATCCGAGAACTGGGTCCAAGTCAGTGTAGCAGCCTCGACTGGACTGTCTATCTCATAAGTCCGCCACCAATCATAGGCGGCTCCCCGAAGCTGAAGCAGTGAAAGAAACCCCGCTAGACTCCACTATGCCCATAGTGGGAAGATTACGATGACACTCCTTTAGAAATCCCAAGGCATCGTCTGATGCTAATCTACTGAACACTGGGGGATCATACTTCTTAAACCTCTCAAGTCTCCACTGCTCGTTCTCTGAAGTAGCTGACCCATCCTCGGGCTGAACTGGCGCTGCAGGCGGTGCCGGAATAATCTCGGGAGCCTGCTCAACCTGCACTCGCTGCTATGGAGTGCGGACGGCGGGAGTCTGTGCTCCTCCCCCGGCCTAGGATGTGGCCAGCAATGGGAAGCAACCCTACCTGAGCCAAGGTGGTGTACATGCTCATGAACTGAGCCAAAGTCTCCTGGAGCGCTGGAGTAGTAGTGGCAGTAGTAGGTGTGCCAGGTGCCCGAGCTCCGACTGGATCTGCTGGTGGTACCTCGGCGGCAGCTCGCGCAGGTGCTCTGGCTGCACCACGTGCGCGTCCTCGACATCTCCCCCGACCCCGGCCTCTGGCAGCTGTAGTAGGGGGCACGGGTGCTTGATCATCTCGAGTAGCACGTGTCCTCACCATCTGTGAGAGAATAGAAGTCAGAAGTTTAGAATTGATGTCCAAAAATATCGCACGACGAGGAATTCAAATGAAATGAAGATTTTTCCTAAACAGTTACATAGCTCCTCGTAGATAAGTACAAACGTCTCCGTACCGATCAGCGAGACTCTAATAAACCGGCCTGTGTTCCGTGACTCCTATGAACCTAGAGCTCTGATACCAACTTGTCACGACCCCAGTTCACCCTCCATGAACATGTCGTGATGGCACCTGGTTCCTACAAATAGGTAAGCCTAACAGTGCGGAATAACAAATTAACATTTGTGGAATGATTAATTAAAACTGAACATACGGAAATAACAACTGTATATAAGGCCACTCGGCCTATCAACTCAAAAAAATATGCGGAAGTCTACAACTAAATCCCAAAACCCGGAAACTCACGGGAAACACGGGCTAATAGAATGTAGTAATCTACTCTACACCAGAATGTCTAAACAACATGAAAGGAAAGAAAAGGACTATCAGCTAAAGCCGGAATAGAGTAGAGACTCCTGGTCTGCGGACGTAGCAGATATACCTCAAGTCTCAGCTAGGACTCTCCACCACGAGGATGATAAGCCAGGGAGGAAGTACCTGGATCTGCACATGCAAAAAAAAACATGCGCAGAAGAGGCATGAGTACACCACAGCGGTACTCAGTAAGTGCCAAGCCTAACCTCGGTTGGGTAGTGACGAGGAAGGCCAGGGCCCTACTGAGATAACATAATAAATAATGAGATAACATAAATAGTTTAAATAAAGTCTACAGCGAGAATCAAAACCAGGTAAATAAGGAAGAACAGTAATAGAAAACAAAGTTAACAATACACGAAAAACTGCTCTCAACAAGGAATGGTAGCCGGGGGATCTCTTGGTATCCCGAGGATCTCTTGGTATCCTCATCATCAACACTGGGGATCTCTCGGTATCCCGAGGATCTCTTGGTATCCTCAATAAGTAAGTCGGAGTAAGTCGGGGATCTCTTGGTATCCCAATATATATATATATATAGAAACACATGTGCTAGGGATATCTTGGTATCCCACACCATCAGTCCAGAATATCTCAAGTACAGGGGGATCTCCCGGGAAGCCGTCCCGTAGTCCCAAATTAAACACACAACAACAACGATTCATAAATCTCGGAACAATGCTAAAAATCATGACAAGAAGTAGTAAATTATAGCCTAACATGCTTCACATAGTACAAATAGTACAGTTAAAACAAATAAGCAAGTAAGCCAACTAAACATAAGTCTCTAAGCTAGCACAGGTACAAACTTACAGTTAAAATGAACAAGTAAACAAGAAATCTCAATTTAAATACTTCAAGTAGAAACAGATTTACAACAATTAGCTCAAGTACGCGCTCGTCACCTCACATACGAGGCATTCAAATATTCAAGATCATATCCTAAGGGAAAAGGGTCCCCCACACAAAGTTAGACAAGCCACTTACCTCGAACCGGCTCAATATCAACTAGAAACCACGCTCTTGCCACGAGTATTAATATCAAATGGCCCAAATCTATTCAATTCAATTACACATTGTAAACAACATCGCAAACACCTGGTTTTGCTATTAAATTCAAAGTTACAGCGTGAAATTTAGGTGAAATGACCAAAATGCCCTTCAGGCCAACGCCTCGGAATCGAATAATTTTCACATTTTTAGAACCCTCGTACCCTGACGAGTCTAACCATATAAAAATCTCCCAAATCGGAGGTCAAATGCCCACTCAAAACTCAAGAGTTTAGGTAATGAAGTTTTACCCCAAATTCTCCAATTTTTTGATCCTAAATTCGAATTCCGATGATGTATTTAACTATATAATGATGAAATATAACAAGAAGGGACCGAAGAAACATTACCAAGTGATCTTCACTTCAAAACCCACTCAAAATCGCCTTAAGCCGAGCTCTCAATTGATTTTGCAAACTTATGAAATTAAACCCTCGACATTTCTATTTCTGCCCAGGGATTTCCGCTTCTGCGGACAAGTGACCGCTTCTGCGGCTTCCTTTAAAATCCCAGCTTTCGCTTCTGCGGTTCCCATCTCGTAGAAACGGATCCGCTTCTGCGGAAATCCTACCGCTTCTGCGATTTCCTCGAATGTGACCAAATATCGCTTCTGCGAAGCCAAGGTCGCTTTTGCGGCTCCGCTTCTGCGGTCCCCAAGCCGCAGAAGCGAAAAGATACCAGAAGCAGCAGAACTGCTACCTCTTAACTTCCAACTTCTTCCGTTAACCACCCGAAATCATCCCGAGGCCCCCGGGACCTCAACCAAAAGCACCAATACCACCTAATACCTTATTCAAACTTGTACCAATCTTAAAAACACCTAAACCAACATCGGAAACCCGATTAAATCAAGGATTCAAGCCTAGGAACTTCAATTTCCAACAAAACACGCTTTCGATCAACAACCTACCCGAACCTCGTCCGAATGACCTGAAATTTTGCACACACATCCCAAATGACATGACGGAACTGCTGTAACTTCCGGAATTCCAATCCGACCCTCGGATCAAAAATTCACTATTGGAACGGAAACTTCAAAAATTCAAACTTCGGCATTTCAAGCCTAAATAAGCTATGGACTTCCAAAATACATTCCGAACACGCTCCCAACCCCAGAATCAGCTAACGAAGCTAACGGAACCATCGGATTTCCATTCCGAGGTTGTCTTCACACTGTTCCGACTACGGATCCTTTTTCAACACTTAAGCTCTCATTTAGGGACTAAGTGTCCTAAAACTCTCCAAAACTTATCACCGAACGTCCCGGCATACCAAAATAGCAAAAACGAACTTAGGGGGAGCAGTTAATGGGGGATCGGGGCGTAAATTCCAAAAACAACCGGGCGGGTCGTTACACCGGGATAAGCAAGACTTAATTGCAAAGAGTCTGACAAAAAAGAGTCTTTTACAAGAAAGGAACTAAGCATAAAGGCTTAGGGAAGGTATGATCATGAACTAATTCTAAGAAAACTAGCATGTAGTAGTTTATACATGAATGGCTTAACATGGAAATCAAAGGAAGACATGGTCACAACAAGTCTTTGTAGTCAAACAGAAGTTCCAATTATGAAAGTTTAGAGCAAACAAACTTGTAGTCATATTTCAAAATATTTAGCAGGTATTCACTTAACTTCAAACATGAGAGACTTAGCCTATTCGAGATTCTAGGCAAATATCAATCTTCACAAGAAGGTCTCAAAATATAGAACATGGCATGGATATGAACTCATAACAAATAGACATAATTCAAGAATGACAGATTAGGCAAGACCTAAGAGGTCAGGAATAATGCGAATCAAATACACATAATGAGGATGAACTACTACCCTATAGTTCTAGAGTTAAACAGATTTGGTACTAGAGAACGTGGATCTGCAAAATAATTAGGACGAATAAAATTGTAGTAACGCATACAACGATAGCACAATATTAGAGTTCAGAGTGCGGGGGAACTAAATCATGCTTGTTCATAAAAGTTCAAATAATATTAGTATACAGAAGACACACATAAGCAGGAAAGGGAACTGCAAGAGGCAAGAGCACTAATTAGTTGCAAATTAAATGAGCAAATAATGAGAAAAGCTAAGCATCAATAATGGCTTAATTAGCAGCAGTCGAGTGAGAATAGTGAGAACCCCTAAATCTAGTGCTTTAGAGTTCACAAGAGCTTCGGATGAGCTCTGAGCAATGCTTGCACCAGAGAAAGTCAATGAACCAATAACAGTGGCCTTGGCTTTTAGCTGGCCAAAAACACAATAATTTCAGAGAAAACCACGGCGCAATAGAATAGGTGAGTGAAAGAGAGCATCGATTAAGGTCTGTTTATAGGGGGATTGGGCAGAGGTTTATATAGTGTTCGATTCACTTAGTGAAGGAAAGGAAAAATACCAATTATAATACAGAATAAGGAAAGAATCACATGCAAACCCCATTCCAAATCGGAATAGGGTAAAAATGGATGAACCCTAGTCTGACATGAAGTCAAAAGTAGCCAAAGATCTCACTGAATCAAACCCATATGACCTTGTCGTGACTGTATACAGACGGATTATTGTCTGAAACTTAAAGATTAAGGTCGATTCCGCTCTATTCATAGAAGTGGTACTTGCCAAAATCAAGCAAGTATTAAGTAACATCACAATTATGCAAGTAATGATGGTGTAACTCATATAAGACAAGTAAATCATGAAAAGGTTCCATGATATTGCTGGATTTGGAGAAGATACGAGGGTGATACGACTAGGATTTAGTTTTGTGACAGACATGAGCGTGTAAGGGCGGCAGAGATGGGGGAAATGATCGGTAGGGTTTGGGGTATAAGGATATAAGGAGAGTGAGGGATTTATTGTGGGCCGTTGTTTGAGATCAATTGCCAGGATTAAAGGAAGGCGGGCGGGTCGAGAAAACGGGTCCCAACCGGGTTTGATAAGGGTTCGCTTGACTTGGGTTTGTAGACGGGTCAATGATTGGTCCTTGTGTTTTGGGCCACTTTGGTCCGATTTTTTGCTCTGTATTGGGCCAGGATTTAAACCACAAAAACAAATTAAAAATGATTATAAAATGATAAAAAATTCTATTTTGAAATAAATACTTTTAAAATATTATATTATAATTATAAAAATGTAAAACAAATTTGACCTAAATAGAATAATAAAGACAATTATTAAAAACTATCAGCTATTATTGCAAATTATGTGCAAACGATATAAAAATACAAATATAATTATATAAACATAAAGTAAATACTCTAAAATATGCATGTTGACGTAAATAATTAATTACTCAGAAGTAATTTTAAAGGAGTAATTAATGAATATCTACTAAAATGCCAAAATCAATTTAAAAGCTTAAAAATGAAATGGAATTATTTGCATGAAACTTTCATAATAATAATTTGACAAAGTATGGAAGATCGATATTAAATATGTCATGGGGATAGTAATGCAAGAAAATATTTTGTAAATAATATTTAACAATATATATAAGAATACATTATAAAATATACGAGCTAAGTGGCAAACATGAGGGCAAAATTGAGTATCAACAGCCGCCCCTCTTTATTTGGGAATGATGAAAGAATTGTCGGGCAAAGAAATCAAGATGATAATATAATTTATCCGAATAAGTGAGAATTTGGGTATGAGGTGTTTGAAATATGGGGGCCGAACCCTGGTTCTTGAGTTGCCTACATATCCCTGGTTTTACGGGAATCAGGACAAGTGTAGTTCTGGATCCAATGATGAACGAGACCAATGGAGTCATTTTGAAAAGATTGCATGCTTCAAGGAATGGTTTTCTTAGGATACGACAGTGTGATGAATAGTTGATATTGTGGGCGAAGAGTATGAATGTCAATAATGCGAAATTGATCGTTACGGATGCATGGGTCAATGTGATTGAGGGAAAAAAGAAAGCAATCAATTTCTTGTTAGCGGTTACTTGGAGATGCTCAAGGAATGTGAACGTTTGAACAGAAATCGAAGCAAGGATTGCTCTGTTTGGAGGATGGCTACCTTCCGATAACTGCAAAGCCTAGAAATACAACGCATGTGAAAGCATATATACAATCATTACGAAAAATTAAATATGATGCAAATTCCCTTTGTACCATGAAAATTATCTTCAGACAATGAGGGATGTCCTTAGACCATGACGTCCTGGGCCGTGAAGCGTATGATAAAGGGATTCGCAAGCTATAAAATGATGCCCTCGGACTATGGAGATGGTGCCTCTGAGCTATGACACCTTTTAATAAAGATATGCAACTTTGAGATCCTTAGGCCATGGAATGGTTCCCTCGAGCCATAAAAATGATGCCTTTGGACTATGACACCCTTGGATAATTTGGCAATATTTCAGCCCATGAAATGCAAAGATGTGGCGATATTGACTATTTGATAGAGGAAACAGGTAATGCTTAGTCATATGCAGTGTTTAGCCTTATGCAGGAAAAGGCAGTGATTAGCCTTGTATGAGAATAAAAGAAAGCATCGCTTAGCCTTGTATGAGATGAGGTTAGTGCTTAGCCCTATGTAGGCAATGATGCAGTGCTTAGCCCTGTGCAGGTGAAGGAAGTGCTTAGCCTTATGAAATGATGGAGGCAATGCTTAGCCTAATGCAATGAAATGAGGGCAGTACTTAGCCCTATGCAAAGAATGAGGGTAGTGCTTAGCCTTGTGCAGAGAAAGCAATGCTTAGCCTCATACAATGATGGAGGCAGAGCTTTGCCTCATGCAATGTAATGAGGGCGGTGCTTAGCCCTATGCAAAGAATGAGAGCAGTGCTTAAACCTATGCAAGTGAAGGCAATGCTTAGCCTTATGCGATGTAATGAGGGCAGCGCTTATCCCTATGCAGAGAAAGGCATTGATTAGCCTTATGCAATGATGGAGGCAATGCTTAGCCTCGTGCAATGTAATGAGGGAAGTGCTTAGGCCTATGCATAGAAAGGAAACACTTAGCCTTATGCAATAATGGAGGCAGTGCTTAGCCTCATGCAATGTAATGAGGGTAGTACTTATCCCTATGTAGAGAAAGGCAATGCTTAGCATTATACAATGATGGAGGTAATGCTTAGCCTCATGCAATATAGCGAGGACAGTGCTTGGCTCTATGCAGAAAAAGGAAGTGCTTAGCATTATGGAATGATGGGTGCAATGCTTAGCCTTATGCAATGTAATGAGGGTAGTGCTTAGGCCTATGCAGAGAAAGCAAACACTTAGCCATATGCAATAATGGAGGCGGTGCTTGCCTCATGCAATATAATGAGGGTAGTGTTTATCCCTATGCAGAGAAAGGCAACACTTAGCCTTATGCAATGATGGAGGCACTACTTAGCCTCATGCAATGTAATGAGGACAGTGCTTAGCCCTATCCAGAAAAAAGGCAACGCTTAGCCTTATACAATGATGGAGGCAGTACTTAGCCTAATAGAATGTAATGAAGGCAGTTCTTAGCCCTATACAGAGAAAGACAATGCTTAGCCTTATGCAATGATGGAGGCAATGCCTAGCCTCAAATAAATACAAGAAAGGAGAGCAATTCTTAGCTTGACAATTTAAGCTTGGTAGCTTCGATCTATGGGGAGATATCGGTCTTGTTATACATCCTTTGCGGATACTTCTGATAATGTTGTGTTTGTTATGCCTGCATCCAAAGAAAAATAATAAGTCACGGGAAGGTTGGTTCATGCTTTTCATCCCTCGTTTCGTCCTTGCTTCTGGCTTGACGCTTTTGTGCTTGAGCTGGCCTAGATAGCATTTGGCTATGCAAAAATGGAGTTTTGAAAATATGCACTTTTCAATTAATTAGTTGTAAGAAATGCAGTTGTTTAAAATACGTGATAATTCATAAAGCAAATAGTTATGTCGAATGAAAGTTTAGAGCGTCCTTGTCCTGAATGAAATTTTGAGGACTCCCTCAAAATTCTGCCCTAGTTCTGACAAATACATCCGGTATAGACTTTTGGCGAACCTTGAAGTGATAGAATTCAATCTGACGAAGCTCAAAATCTTGCACAAATTCCCGACCATGGAATGGAAAGTTTATTACAATGTGACCAAGGCAGGAATCATTAGAGTAATGTATTGCCCTCCAATAGGACCATACAGAATAGCGAGAAGGTTGGAATCTAGAGAATCTGTCTTTAGAGTGTAGCTCAACACATTACGCATCATGTAAGGAAGATAATATGTGAAGGAGAGGCTGTTGAAACCTCATCACGACTGGGCGATGTCAGTTTTGCGTCGCTTAGATTATGATGGTACTAACAATAAAAAAAACCTAGAGCGGGTTGGTCCACTTTCCAATTTTTTCTTCTCTTTTTCTATATTTCTAGGTCGAGGGGATCGGGGCAGAGAAGGTTTTTATCGCCAAAAAAAGCCTTTTCCCGATGCTCGACTCAAAGAAACCACGAGCTCTAGCCCACAGGGATGCCTACATATCCCCTCTTAAATGGAAATCAGGTCAAGCATAGTTCATGTTACATCAAGAAGAAAGTGCAAATGTAATCTCAAACATAATATTTCTTGACGGTGTCTGAATTGATAGGTTTTGGCCATATCTATCCATCCATTTCTGCTAGTATGAGTGCTCCTCCTGTCAGCACTCGGTGAACCATGTAGGGACCTTTCTAATTAGGCAAGAATATTCCCTTTGCTTCATCCTGATGTGGAAAAATCCTCTTAAGAACCAGTTGCCCCGGTATGAATTGCCTCGGTCTAACCTTCTTGTTGAACTCCCTTGCCATTTTGTTATGGTAAAGTTGGTCGTGAAATACCGTATTCATCCTTTTACCATCAACGAGAGCCAACAGATCACATCGGCTTTGCACTTATTCCGCATCACTAAGCTCGTCTTCCTGTATGATCCTTGGGGAAGGAATTTCCACCTTGGCGGGTATAACCACTTCAGTACCATAGACCAATAAATAGGGAGTTTCCCCAGTTGACATTCAGACCATGGTGCGGTATCCCAACAGAGCAAAGGGTAGCTTCTCGTGCCATTGTTTGTAGCTGTCTACCATCTTCCTTAGTATCGTTTTAATGTTTTTATTGGCGGCTTCTATTGCTCCGTTCATATGTGGCCTATATGCGGTAGAATTCCGGTGTTTGATTTTGAATGTTTCACACATGGCTTTCATCAGGTCACTTTTATGATTGGTGGTGTTGTTAGTAATGATTGATTCGGGCACCCCAAATCGGCAGACAATACGGCCCCTATCAAAATCTGTTACGACCTTCTTTGTCACGGTTTTGTAGGATGCAACTTCGACCCATTTAGTGAAGTAATCAATGGCCATCAAGATAAATCTATGTACATTGGAGGTAGTAGGCTCGATTGGGCAGATAACATCCATGCCCCAAGTGGCGAAAGGCCAAAGCGAACTCGTCACATTGAGTTCAATAGGTGGTACTCATATCATGTCAGCATGTACCTGCCATTGTTGACACTTCAATACATACTTGATGCATTCAGTTTCCTTGGTCATCCAAAAATATCCTGCCCTTAGTATCTTCTTGGCTGGAACGAAACCATTCATGTGAGATCTACAGGTTCCGACATGTATCTCTTCGAGCAGTCTGGATGCTTCTCTAGCATTGACACATCTTAGCAGTCCTAGATTGGGAGTTCTTCATTAAAGAATTTCTCTGCTCTGAAACAAATGGTTATCTAACCTCCATAATATGTTTTTTTAAGTATGTGTATCACATTCCGTGTACTCTCCTTTTTTCTAGATATTCCCTAAAATTGTGAAACCATGGATTCCTATCAAATTCTTCTTCAACATAAGCACAGTAGGCAGGCTTCTTGCAGATACCTATTGGGATAGGGTTGATATAATTCTTATCTATATGTTGTATCATGGAAGATAGGGTGGCTAATGCGTCTGCGAACTCGTTCTGAATTCGGGGAACAGGCTCGAATTCTATTTTTGTCAACCTCTTGATTAATTTCTACACACAGTGTAAGCACGACAGCATTTTGGTATTCTTGGTGGCCCATTCTCCGAGTACATGATGTATCAACAAGTCCAAGTCTCTGATTACCAATAATTCCTGGATGTTCATGCCGATGGCCCACCTAAGTCCCAAAATGCAAGCCTCATGTTCAACCATATTGTCGGTGCATGGGAACCTGAGCTTGGCAGATATCGAATAATGTAAGATGGTTTTTGACACTAAGACAACTACAATGCCCACTCCTTTGAAGTTTGCGGCTCCTTTGAAGAACATTCTCCAACCATTATAAGCTTCTGTAATATTTCTCCTATGAAAGACACTTCCTCGTTGGGAAAATACGTCTTAGTGGTTCGTATTCTCCACCCACTAGATGTTTTCCCAGGTGATCGGCCAATGCATGTCCCTTGACTGCCTTCTGAGTCACATAGACGATGTCAAAATCACTGAGCAGTATTTTCTACTTTGCCAGCTTGCCAATAGGCATAGGTTCCTGGAAAATGTACTTTAAGGGGTCCATTCTCGATATGAGGTATGTGGTGTATGCACAAAAATAATGTCTTAACTTCTGGGCTATCCATGTCAGAGCGCAACAGGCACATTCTAATAGTGAATACAGAGCTTCGTAAGGCATAAAATTTTTACTCAGATAGTATATTGCTTGCTCCGTTCTCCCGGTCTCGTCATGTTTTCCCAAGACGTATCCAAATGCTCCATCCAACATGGACATGTACAATAGTAGAGGTCTTTCTGGCTCCGATGGGACCATCACAGGAGGTTTGGACAGGTACTCCTTGATTTTATTGAAGGCCCTTTGACACTCCTCGGTCCAACTTGTTGCAGCATCCTTTCTTAACATCTTAAAGATTGGTTCACATATTACCGTTGATTGAGATATGAAACGGCTGATGTAGTTGAGACGTCATAAGAAACTCATAACATCCTTCTTGTTCCTTGGCGGTGGCAGATCATGGATGGCCTTGATCTTTGATGGGTCTAGCTCAACACCTCGGCGATTGGCAATGAAACTTAGTAACTTCCCGGCAGGGACCCCGAAAGCACATTCCGCAGGGTTTAGCTTCAAGTTTTGCTTCCACAGGTGGTCGAAAAACTTTCTTAAATTCTCTATGTGATCTAGGCTCTTCTTGGATTTGATGATGACGCCATCCACGTAAAGCTCTATTTCCTTGTGTATCATATCATGAAAGAGAGTGGTCATGGCCCTCATGTTGGTAGCCCTAACGTTTTGTAAACCAAACGGCGTCATCTTATAGCAATACACCCCCCACGGTGTAATTAATGCCATTTTCTCTGCATCCTCTTCCGCCATCCAGATCTGATGGTATCATGCGAAGCAATCAATGAAGGATTGGGGTTCATGCTAGGCCTGGTTTTCGATTAAGATGTGTATGTTTGGTAGTGGAAAATCATCCTTAGGACTTGCTCTGTTCAGATCTTGGTAGTCAACGCACACCCTGAACTTCCCGTCTTTCTTCGGTACGGGTACGATATTGTGTAACTAGATCGGATGTTCGACCACTCAGAGGACCTTGGCTTTTATCTACTTGGAAACCTCCTCTTTAATCGTTAGACTCATGTCTGGCTTGAATATCCTGAGTTTTTATTTCACCGGTGGACACATTGGGTTGGTAGGTAGCTTGTGCGATACTATGGATGTGCTCAACCCTGTCATGTCGTCATAGGACCATGCAAAGATGTCCTCATATTCTTTCAAAAATTTGATGTATTATCTTTGTTTGATGATGATAGATGATTACTAATGCGAGTCTCTTTGACTATTACTGAATTCCCCAAATTAATTGCCTCAGTTTCTTATAGGTTAGACTTCAGTTTGTTTTTGAAATCCTCTACTTCCCTGACCACTTCCTCAGGTATTACATCGTTTTCCCATTCTTCTGAATCACCTTTATCATGTTGCGTTGTCTCATTACATGTCATGTTTGTATATTCAATAGGATAGGAAATAACCACGCTGAAAAGAATGTAGAGATAATAATATAAATAAACAAAAAGAGATAATTCATTGAATTAAAACTTAAAGGAAAATATGTTGAATGTATTAAATGCCATTAAACAAATTAAAGGAAAATCATGCTAGTTTGCCAAAGCTACCCAGGTGCTTGACGAGCCCGGAATGGTGCAGCAGTCTAGTTCCTGAGAACAACTCCGTCTCCTACCGTTTGGATTGTGAGATCTTCCTCCTCCTCCCCCAAGATCACATTGCAATCCATATCTTCTTCGTTCAAGAATAGGTTGCTCATTCCAGCTAGTACCACATCTTCTTCAGAACCCCAAATCACATCGGCCTTGAGGAATGTTTGGTACAACGGTGGTATGGGTTTAGGCAACAGATAGTATAAATCATGCCAAGGTGGTGACCAATCCTCATATTCTTGCACAGTATACTCGTACCCAAGACCATAAGTGGTGTTCTGAGTATGTGGCCGTATTGGTTCTGTTATCCGTTGAATATTGGGGCCAAGACCTCGGTCCGGGTCATACCCCAACCAAAGTAACATGCTTAGAACTTTATTGCTGCACCATCGTCCCTTCTTGACTGTGTTTATCCATTCAATACTATGGAATGTCTCTCCCCTATCAATCAATACTCTAGAAATGAATTTGTTTTCCTACTGCAAGGTGATGTTCAATTCTTTGTTGTGACTCGAACCTTCTGGTTGCAAATCATCTTCATGGAAAGTGATCTTGTGTGTCTCTAGTACTTTGCCTAATGTTATTTCTCCACAGGTGATACCAACAGGCATATAGGCTTCACTTGATACCTTTATCAAGGTGTTTTTATGTGTGTTTGAGTTCTGCAACAATGACAAGATGGATATTGGTGCAGGGGTTTTGTTTAGGTGATTAACAACATAGCACTCCTTTTCTTGTATCTTTCTCCACAAATCATCTATACTCATTTCTACAACAGGTGGTTTTTGCACGGTCTCCCTACTTGTCCCTCCCTGGGTGAGATTTTTCGGCGTGTAGACTCTTCATGTTCTAGTCATTCCTTGGGCGACACTAGATTGGTAGGACGGCGATTGAGCTATCATCATAGTGAACGGTGGCCTAGGTGTAGCCACTTCAACCTTGAATGGTGCCGTGGTTTGCAATACAATCGGTGAGAGTGTGACAATGGATGTCATAGCAGTGTCTCCTTCACGAATAAGAGTAAGAGTGATGGACACTTCCCGGTCCCATTCTTCATTAGTCTCAATCATATTTACTCCCTCACCCCTATGGTCGGGAAGGGGGTTATTGCAGACATTAGGTTCGGGTTCATTCGCCTGTATTACCTTAGTATCAATCAATGTATGGATCTTATCTTTCAACATGCGACATTCTTCAATAGTGTGTCCCTTCATGCCAGAGTGATATACGGATGTTTTGTTGGGGTTTCCCCATTGAGAGGGGGTTTCAATCGTGGATGCAGGAATGGGAGTGACTTAAATGGTGACCTTCATTCTCTCGTACAATTGGGCTATTGGTTCAGCGAGAGGAGTGTATTGTCTGGGAGATCTACGGTTGAAGTTGGGTTGGGGTTTTGGTTAATTTAGACAGGCGGGTGGAGATGAGTGATAGTAGGCTGGCAGGGTATTGTAGGTATGGTAGGTGGTAGCAAGATAATGGGATTTTGGGGGTGAGTTACCATGTTGTAATGACCCAAAATCCGTTAAAGGTTGCAATGGTGCCGGACACCACTGTCAGGCAAGCTAACACCAAGAAGTAAATTAAATTCGTATTTTTTGTATTTTTGAAATCATTTCTTTTCCTTACATTTAAGCAATAAATAATGAATTTTATTTAATAAATAATGATGTCTTTAACAAATTTAAATATTAAATAATCCCATAGTCATCCCAGAATCCGGTGTCACAAGTGCATGAGCAATTTGTAGGAAATAAAGTACAATACGATAACTGTCCGGAATACAATTGGACAGAAAAGAAGTACAATACTCTGAAAGAGACTCTACTGGCTGCGGGTCGTCTCGAGAGATGCAACTCAGCTAAGTCTATGTATCAACCATGCCGCTGCCCCAAACGAGGCCACTAGACGTACATGTGCCTATGCAACAAAAATGCACAGCAAGTGTAGTATGAGTACGAAAATAACGTCTACTCAGTAAGTATCCAGTCTAACCTCGAGGAAGTAGTGACGAGGGGTCGACTCCGACACTTACTAGTGGTCCAATAATATCGGTACAGTAATGGGGTGAATAAACATGAAACAGGGTAAATATATGAAATAAACAAGTATAAAACACGTGATACATTTCCCCTCTTTATAATTTTACTCAAGATCTCGACTAGCAAGTCCCCTCCGTAACCAGAGCATATATATAGATATGGTGGATTTCATTAAGGAAGTTGTCATAATTCAAATCAGGGAAAAATCCCTCGGATTCACTGGCTTTTAGCCAAATGTCACGCACGAATCCATGAGAATAATATATATATATATATATATATATAGGAAATGTCGAGGCGTACAGCCCGATCCAACATAAAAGTAAATTGTGCACTACCAGAGGGTCGAATGGCTCGAACCACAGATGTATCTATTAACCTGCCAAGGCAATCGGCCAGCTCCCATGAGAGTAGTGGAAGGGAATACCCCGCTCGCGAATCATACGTGCGACGCGGTCAAGTATATATTTAAGAATTTCCCCAGTCATGAATCATACATGCGACGCGGTCAAACACAAAAATTAAGGAATTTCCCCGCTCGCGAATCATAGCGACGTGGTTACACATAGATTTTCTTAAGTTAATATAAGGTCCGTCAATTCTTTTCGAAAATACTCAGTTTAATGGAAACACTTAAATTCTTAAATTCCTCAATTAAAATACTTTTCAACACAATAATTACACACCGCTCAATCTTATTTCTTCTCAAAGCAAGCAATAGCATAATTCAACAACAATATCAACAAGGCATGATGTAGCGTAAGACTACCCGGACATAGGCATAATAGTAGCTACACACAGACGCTTGTCACCTCTTGCGTACGTAGCCTCCACAAATAGGAGCACATATTTAACTATTTCACCTATGGGGTTAATTCCCTCTTACAAGGTTAGAAAGGAGACTCACCTCGCTCAGAAGTTCCATAACCGGCTCCTGAGCCCTTCAAACAACTCGAATCGACGCACAACGCTCCAAAACTAGCAATAATTATGCAAACCAATTAATATACACTCAATTTCTAATTATAATCCAATTTATAATTATTTCTAATCCCGATCGAAAAGTTGATAAAAATCACCCTCGGGCCCACGTGCCCGAATTCCAAAAATTTTCGAAGATAAAGTTTACCCATAACGTCATGAACTCAAATATATAATTTACTCTCAATTTTATGTCCAAAATCATGGTCAAAACCCAAGAATACCAATTTTCTAGGTTTTTCCTCAAACCCCAAATTTTTTACTAATTTACACGTTAAAACCTACACATAATCGATGTATTTAACTCAAAACTAGTATAAACCACTTACCTCATGCTTGGTGGTAAAAATGGCACTCCCAAGTTGATCCAAAACCGGCTCCCGTGGAGGAAATGGGGTTGAAATGAGCAAAACCCTCGTTTTTAAAAGAACACACTGCCCAGCCCGATTTTCGCACATGCGGTCACTTGACCGCTTCTGCAGTTGCGCAGGTGCAGCCCCAACTACCGCTTCTGCGCTCATTCACCAAGCCCCTTAACTCCGCATCTGCGGCTCCACGAACGCAGGCGGTCCTGCTTCTGCGGACTTTGACTGCATCTGCGGTCCACTCCTTCCCCAGAAAAAATCCGCTTCGGTGAGTCACTTCCGGCTCCTACGGGCCCGCACCTGCGGTGCTCTTGACGCAGGTGCGGTTACACCAGAAGCCCAGCTACTTCGGCCCTTCCTCAAATTCCATTATCAATCCGTTAACCACCCGTAATCCACCCGGGATCCCGTCCAATCATACCAACCAGTCCCAAAACGTAATGCGGACCTGCTCGAGGCCTCAAATCACATCAAACAACGTCAAAATCACGAATTACACCCCAATTCGAGCTTTATATACTTTAGAATTTTAAACTTCTACATTCGATGCCGAAACCTCTCAAATCACGTCAAATTGACCTCAAATTTTGCACACAAGTCATATTCGACATTAAGGACCTACTCCAACTTCCGGAATCGGAATCCGACCCCGATATCAAAAAGTCCACTTCCGGTCAAACTTCTAAAAAACCTTCAAATTTCTAACTTTAGCCAAATGACTCCAAAATGACCTACGAACCACCAAATCCACTTCCAATCACGCTCCCAATACCATAATCACCATACGGAGTTATTCCCATACTCGGAATCCCAAACGGACATCGATAGCATTGAAATGCACCTCAACCCAAATTTATAAAATTCTTCCAAAATGCTAACTTCCACAATAGGCGCCGAAACGCTCCCGGGTCATCCAAAACTCGATCCGGGCATACACCTAAGTTCGAAATCATCATACAAACTTGCTGAAACCTTTAAATTCTGATTCCGAGGTCGTTTACTCAAAAATTCAATCTTAGTAACTTCTTCCAACCTAAAGCTTCCGAAATGAAAATTCTCTTTCCAAATCAACTCCGAGCTTCCCGAAATCCAATTTCGACCATGTGTACAAGTCATAATACCTAAAGTGAAGCTGCTCATGGCCTCAAGTTGTCGAACGACGCGCTAGAGCTCAAAACGACTGGTCGGGTCGTTACAGATATACTGGTGGGGTGTTTGACAGGTGAGGGGAGACTTCGGCCCTTGGACTACCATCACAATGCCCACTTTTTTTTCTTAGAAATACTTCCAGACTGCAAAGCTTTATTGGTGGCATGCAGAGCTTTGAAATTGGTAACCATGCCACTCTTGATTCCCTCTTCAGTTATTTCTCCTAACTTGATTGATGTCAGAGAACCTGTGATTTTCTATGATCATCATTATCCTGTAGTATTGTGGGTCTTGAGCCCTGACGAAGAACTTATTCGTTTGTTCTTCCTCCCGTGGTCGCCTTACCTTAGTAGCTTTTGATCTCCAATGGGTGGCGTACTCATGGATGGTCTCCATGGGTTTCTTCTTGAGCTTTTGGATATAGAATACATCCGGTGCATTCTCCGTATTGAACCTGAATCTATCCATAAAGTTAGATGCCATACTTACCCAGTTAGTCCATTTGTTTGGGTTTTGACTGATGTACCATGATAAGGCATCTCCAGTGAGACTTCGCATGAACAACTTCATGTAGATTTGCTCGTTCTTCCTATGCCAACGAGTTTGTCATAGTAAGTCCTCAAATGCACCTTGGGATCACCGGCGCCATTAAGCATTTCAACGTTTGGCGATTTGTAACCTTCAAGCAGTTCCACATCTGGTTGAATACACAAGTCTTCATAATTTAAACCTTCGAAACCCTTTCCTCCCTCGACAATCTGGACCCTTCCAGATAACTTCTTCAACTCTTCTGCCATGTCCTGATGAGCAGGTCCTTTTCAGTAGGTTCGGGCGTGTATAGTATTTGTTGTGGTGTTTATGGTAGATTTTACACGTATATAGGGTTGCTTTGGTGGGTTCTAGGGACTTGAGTGTATGGGTGACCATTGATAGATGCCTGGGGTGGATTGCAGGTAAGTTGTGGTGCATTTTAAGCAGTGGGGTAAGTGATGGTTTGTAGGTATTGGGTTCTATTGTGAGGATTTGTTGAGGGACTTGCAACGGTGGAGGGTTTAGGTTTTGTGGGAGTGTGGGGTTGTCGTATTGTTGTATGGGCGGATTTTGTGGGGCTTGGGGTTGTGAATTCTAAGGTTGTGGATTCTGGGGTTGTGGCAGGTTTTGAGTAGTGGTATTTTGGTGATTGATATCATGGACATTTAAGGTAAGGGAGAGGTTAGCGAGGTTCTGGACCTACTCGAGTTTGCCTTGTAGTTTCAAAGTCTATTGCTCTAATCGTAGAACCACCTCATTCTGTCCCGGTGTACTTTTTCCATTAGTGGTTTCCACATTCTCTGCAAAAAGAGCGTTGTCTTTCCTATTGCAACTCAAATCGTCCATCTTTTCTTTACCCTTAACTCTGATGTCATTAGTAGAGGGAGGAGGCAAAGGCCCTCTAGATCTGGTGTGGTATGATGATGTTGCCAGAGTGCACGAACAAACCTTTGGGAATGGGAATAATCAAAAGAAAGAAAAACAAAAAGAAGCCAAGCTAGTAAGGTGAAGTAAAAAGTCTTGCAATATTTAAATAGATAGAATATAAGGCAGGCTATGGTTCACGTGCTAATTTGAGGACCTCGTTGTGCCCGAGGTAGGCCTAAGCGACAAGTAAACTTGGAGAAATTTGTGCCAATGTTGCTTCATCCTATTAATGTGAAAATAAATCAAACCATTCTATTACTAAATTGAAATAATGATACAGAGTTACTAATGGCACGAAGCCTTATTACATCGATTGAAAACAAAATCTAACTATAAAATAATAAAAGAAAACTCTCCTTTTCTACTTGTCCCCATCGATCATGTTCCCCAGGTCGCGCATGTCGAGCAACAAGTAAGCCATTGCCAGCTTTCCTCCTTCGCCATAGCCCATACCCTGGTAGTCCCAGACCCTTTTCATTGTTTCCCCTTCCAGCTCCATCAACCTTTGTACTAAGTACTCCATTCTCTCTGTCGATAATCTTTCTGTCTCTTTCCATTCCCTTATTGCTTCCAAATATGTCTTATGATGTTCCATGTGCTTGGCCTCGGATTTGAAGACCTTCTTCCGTAGCCTCTTGTATTTTACCAGAGCTTTGGCCTCTTCTTATATGATCCTTCCCTTCAGCTTGATTCCCGATTTGACATTCCCGATTATGTCATCCTTTAGCCACAAAAGGTAGTACTACATGTGTCCAGCATGACATCTATCGGGCTCTATAATCTCTCCATCTACAATGTTTTTTTGAGTCCACAAGTGCTGAGCCTCGAACTTGAAAGGAATGATATCCCCTTTGAAGTCTACCTTGTACGGTGTCATATTGGCTACTTGGGGTATAACCTGCTTTCTTCCATCTTGCCTCATCACCCTTATTGGAGCATAATGGTAAATGCCTCGCAATCCAATCCACACCAAATGGGTGGCCTTCTTGGTCCGGATAATGAAATCCTTGCTGGGAACCACTCGAACATCCAGTATACCTGTTCGTCAGTTAGATTGCTGAAAAGGCGTACCCATCCCTCAAAATTTGTAGGCCTTGCAAATCATTCAGGAGAGAATGTCATCTTCTTTGGGTGATGGCTGGCAATATAGTCATTCATTGGCCTACGAAGGAACTCTTCGCGGTAGTCGCCTATTTGGAGATGTTCTAATAACCAAACTTGTAACAAGAGATTGCATCCCTTAAAATAACCAACCACGTGCTTGCATCGCTCCAGGTCCCGGTACATCTCAGCTAGTATCATAGGAACAATAGTGTAGTTTTGTCCCTCAATTCCTTCCATCATGGTCCTGGCAACCATGGCTATTCAAGTGTGAATTTTCCTCCTTGCATTGGGAAGATCAGCAAACCCAAAAAACACACTATAAAGACATAAACTCGACGGTGAACCCAAGCAACAGAAGTGATGGCCAATTTTTCATGATACAAGCGATATGATTTGCTATGACCATACTATTCGTACAGAAATTCAAAGGGAATTTAAGGCTTCTTCAGGCAACCCAGCTAATCATTCTTCTTGATCCCAACCATTTTTCAAAAAATCGCGAGGTGTACGATTTTCTAGCACCAACAAACTCATACTATCCCAGGGTAGTCTGGCAAAACCTCCAATTTCTTCCAAAAGAGGGGTCATCTCCAAATTTCCAAATTAAAAGACGACCCTGTTTTCATCCCAAAATATAGTGGCTGCCTCAATTAGTTCTCTTCTTGGCCGCATGTCCATCAAGGATGTTAAATTATCCAATACCCTTCTTACATTATTCCTGTCACATGGTGCGAGGTCGTTCCACCAATCAATCAACAGAGGTGGAATGTTCTGGACCATGTCTAACATGGGAATTTCGCGCTTCATTTTTTGCGTTAAACAAAAGAGTTAGCCCTTCCCCTTCCTGATTTGATTAATTAAGCGATAATAATCAACATGTTGGCACATTTTCTCCAAGTAATGCACATAGCATGAATGCACCCTCGGGATTGTAAAGATCCCTTTGGATTTTGGACTGGGTTCATCTAAACGGATTAATATGCCATGGGTATTTAATCCATCCTACGTTTATCATGATGCAGCCACATTTTTAATCAGGGTAGGTTTCTAGAAGGGTCTAGACTGATACTCTCAAGCGGAATACTTGAGAGGGAAAGGCACGGGACCATTCACTGCAACTGATTGACTAGTCTACCGCTAATAAGCCTTTTCGATTTGATAAGGGTATTTGCGTAAAGCATAGACACTCATCAAGCACCACTATGTTGATAATTGGAACATGATGTTGAAAACATGTTTATGCAAAATTGATAACATATAGTCAAGTAATTTACATGGTAAAAAAACATAAAGGTACTATTAAATAATGGGATAAAATAAGCGAAAGAAAGGGAAAAGAAAAGACAAAGGAAATAGTTAGCGTAGTTCACAAAATTTGAAAGCATAATTAAATTAATAAAGCAGATAGAGGAGAGGGGAAGGGAGGTTCATGGTGGAGCAAAATTGAGCAAATAAGTGGACGGGAACAGGGAGGTACATGAAAAGAGTCAAACAAAGCAATTCAACAATCCACACTACCAAAATTCGTCATGGTAAAATCCTAAGTATCCCCAGCAGAGTCGTCATGCTGCCACGCCTTGTTTTCTCGCGAAAGCGGGTTTCGATGTGTGACAACTCTTTTAAATGGGTATTAAAAGAGAAGAGTCTCCACCTAACGATTTTGAGAAGCGTTAAGGCACCTATTTTGCAGATAACTCTGTTTTGACTAGTCCGTGTTATCAAAGATCGGGTAAGGGCATGAATTATCTCAAATAGAAGGTGTCAGACATTGTTCTAGGTCCACAAATATGGTTCCCGGCCAAATTCTAAACTATATGGGAATTTATCGGATTGTATATAATTATTCCAAGTGAGCATTCAAATTAACGGGGTAAAGAGTCCAAGTAATTGATTAACTATTCAAGGTGAAATAGGAGGAAGCAATTAATTGAAATAAATTGTACACAAGTAATTTAAAGGAAGTAACTTGGAAGAAACATAATTCATCCATTAATAACTAATTGGTACTACCTTTTCTGAGGCTACAAGATATAGCTTAGTCAAGTATATGTTCCTTAACAAACAGATATACAAGGAACAATTAAACATAATGGGGGGTCTTAAACTTGTTAGCCTAAAGTATCACCCATGCAACAGAAATAATACTTCACAACCCTTTTAAGTACAAGGGTTGCTCATATTATCCAGCAAGCACAAACTATCATCTCCAGCTACCCGATTACTATCTATAAGTTGATTACCTAAAGCGCACTATTTCAACTTTAAGTCGTGCCCTACGCATGCTTACCCGTCCCATGCCTATGGTTTAGGAGGCATTGGACCACTATATATGTGGTTCTAAACTCAACCTAGGCTGCTCAAAATAAAAAGAGTAGGCGCCACATAGTTAAACCAAATAGGACTTCATATAAAGATGCAATTAACACGAAGGGCTCATGTTTACCTCCACAAATAGACTTGCATAAAGTCAAGAGAATAATAATTAACAGTAGTGGGAAATGGCGGAATGGTCAGGCGAAATACCCTTTGAACATGCTCTTCTAATTGCAAAATTAAGACGGAGAGTTATGGACTACTACATTTTGAGTAGTCAGTCTTAAGGACTAATTTCTATGTGAATGCACGGATGACCAGTGTCAATTAATCAGGTACGGGATTCCTACGAGGGTGATGAACAGGCTACATCTTTTGAGTCCTATAGGAATGCTTTCTAAACTATTAAGTTTAGACCGTATCTAGACAAAACAATAGTGGCGAATTCTTATTTGAAAACCCTATAGTCATGATCTCAAGGCGGATGAATGTAGATAACACAAGTTGCAGAGAAAGTAGTTTCAGTCACTTAATATGGTGTCCTATAGGCATATTGTTTGTGCAGAAATAAGACACGCTAAACAAATAGCAAACGAGGTCAAATGAATCCTATAGGCATGTTTTCTAAAACAACTTATGAATTCTGTTGGCGAGTCCTAGATCATGATTTTTAAGTGAATATGCGAGGTTAAGGTCCTATGAGCATGTTGTCCATCGGCAAGTAGTGCATAGAAATAGAGCGTGTTGAACAAGTAGAAAATAAAATCATGTTGACCCTATAGGCATGCTTTCTACCCATTCATACGAGAATAAGAATACCCTAGCCCCTTTTCGATAATTTCCATAGCGTTTGTTCTTACATATTATTACAGACCAAAATAGAATAATCACAGGCCCAAATTACAAACACAAAGTAACCTAGTGATGCATCTAGGCCTTCACCAACCTTGATCTTCACATAAACCAACAGGCCCAAATTTTAGGTGCAAAAGGTTGGATAGAACACGCTTGGATTCAACGTTCGGATCCAACAATAAACATGGCTCAACAGACCAGGCCCAAACATAGAAGCAAATGTCTTGCTTACCCATTAACAACCAATGTGAATGCAAGGACATAAGTGCAAACCAGTCATTCAAATGACTTCGAGTTTAAGTAAGAACACATACACATGATTTCCTAGTATTTGAATTACCAATAGCAAGAATTTCTGAATAATCATCCTAGGGGGTGATGTCTAATATATGAAACAGAGCACGAACACATTCGAAAGTCACATAAAGACTCTTGCAAACACACAGAATGAGCACATACAGTAACTTCCTAAGTTAACAAACATATTTAAAGTAATAATATGCAAGGAGGGACTTCCAGGGATAAGCATGACTTAATTACAAAGTGTCTGACAAAAAAGAGTCTTTTACAAGAAAGAAACTAAGAAAAAAGGTTCAGGGCAGGCATGGTCATGAACTAATTCTAAGCAAAAACTAGCATGTTCCAGTTTATACACGAATGGCTTAACATGGAAATCTAAGAGAGACATGGTAACACCTAGTCTTTATAGTCAAACAGAAGTTCTCATTATGAATGTTTAGAGCAAACAAACTAGTAGTCATGTTTCAAAATAGTTAGCAGGTATTCACTTAGCTTCAAAAATGAGAGACTTAGCATATTCGAGATTCTGGGAAAATATCAGTCTTCAAAAGAAGGTCTCAAAATAAAAAAGCAAGGCCTAGATATGAACTCATAACAGATAGACAAAATTCAAGCATTACAGATCAGGCAAGACTTAAGAGGTCAGGAATAATTTAAATTAAATACACATATTGAGGACAAACTATTACCCTAAAGTTTTGGACTTAAATAGAATTGGTACCGGGGAACATGGAACTGCAGAATAGCATTAGGACGAATAAGATTGTAGTAACACATACAACGATAGCACAATATTAGAGTTCAGATAGCAAGGGAACTAAATCATGTTTGTTCATAAAAATTCAAATAATATTGGTGTAAAAATACACACATAAGCAGGAAAGGGAATAGAATTGCAAGAGTTAAGAGCACTAACCAGTTGCAAATTAAACAAGCAAATAAATGAGAAAATCCAAGCTTCAGCAACAACTCAATTAACAATAGTTGAGAGAGAACAGTGAGAACCCCCAAATTCGGTGCTTCAGATTTCACAAGAGCTTCGAATGAGCTCTAAGTAGTGCTTGCACCGGAGGAAGTCAATGAACCAATCAAACGGTGGTCTTGGCTTTTAGCCGACTAAGAACCCAATAATTTAAAAGAAAACTAGAAAGAAATAGAATAGGTGAGTGAAAGAGAGAAACGATTAACGTTTGTTTTTAGGGGAATTGGGGAGGGGTTTATATAGTGTTTAATTCACTTAGTGCAAGAAAGGAAAAATACTAATTACAACGAAGAATAAGGAAAGGATCACATGCGACACCCATTCCAAATCGGAATAGGGTAAAAATTGGATGAACCCTAGTCTAACAGGAAGTCAAAAGTAGCCAAGGATCTCATTAAATCAAACCCATATGACCATGTTATGAAAGTATACAAACGGATTATTGTCTGAATCTTGAAGAATGAGGTCAATTTTACTCGATTCATAGAAGTGGTACATGTTTATGGAAGTAATGATAGGGTAACACACATAAGGCAAATAAATCATGGAAAGGTTACATGATCTGGTCGAATTTGGAGAAGATTCGAGGGTGAGACAGCTAGAGTTTAGTTTTTGAGAGACATGAGCATGTGAGGGCAGCGGAGACGGGGGAAATGGTCTCTATGGTTTGGGGTATAAGGATATATGGAGAGTGAGGGGTTTATTGTGGGACGTTGATCTCATTGATCATTTGAGATCTACGGCCAGGATTAAAGGAAGGCGGGGCGGGTCGAGAAAACGGGTCCCAATCAAGTTCGATAAGGAGTCATTTGGTTTGGGTTTGCAGACGGGTCAAGGATTGAGCATGGTGTTTCTGGGCCACTTTGGTCCGGTTTTTGGCTTTATATTGGGCCATGATTTAAGACACGAAAACTAATTTAAAAATACATAAAAATGATTATAAAATGATAAAAAAAACTTTTTTGAAATTGATACTTTCAGATGTTAGACTATTATTGTAAAAACATGATAAAATACTATTTTAACCTAAATAGCATAATAAAGACAATTATTGAAAACTATTGGCTACTATTGTAAATGATACGCAAATGATTTAAAAATAAAAATATAATTATATAAAAATGAAGTAAAATACTTAAAAAATACGTATATTGACGTAAATAATTAATTTGGATAATTATTTAGCCAGAAACAATTTTAAAGGAGTAAAATTAATGAATATCAATAAAAATGCCAGAATAAATTTAAAAGCTTAAAAAATGAAATGAAATTTTTTTCATGAAACTTTCGTAATAATAATTTGACTAAGTATAGAATATAGATGTTAAAACATATCATGGGGATAGTAATGCAAGGACTATTCTGTAAATAATATTTAAAAATATATAAGAATATATTATAAAATATACGGGCTAAGTGAAAAACATGAGGGCAAAATTGAGTATCAACTAATATAAACCTGCTTAGGGCCGCCAACCATCCGGCTTTGTACCTCATTCAAACCTGTCAATTGATCCGGGATAACCTTTGTAACGACCCGACCGATCGTTTCGCGTATTGTAGCCCTGTTCCCCTATTTATTGCTTCTTCTATGTTCAATTATGGTTATGTGATTGCCGGGGTGGCTGGTTTGGTTCCAGGGATGGTTCGAAGTGAATTGGGACACTTAGTCCCACGATTGGAAGCTTAAGTTGGAAGAGTTGAACGAACTTTGACTTTTGTGTAGACAATTATGGAATGGAGTTTTGAGGGTTTCGATAGCTTCGTATGGTGATTTTGGACTTAGGCGTATGTTCGGATATTGATTTGAAGGCCCGTAGGTTGATTTGATTTTTTGGCGAAAGTTGGAAAGTTGAAAGTTCGGAAGGTTGAGAGGTTTGACTTTGTCAATATCGGTTTCATATTTCTGTTCTGGGAGTTGGCAAAGGTCCGTTGTGTCATTTATGACTTGTGTGCAAAATTTGAGCTTATTCGGAATTGGTTTGATACGATTTGACGTTTTTAGAAGTTGGAAGTATATTAGTTTATTAGGCTTGAATAAATGTGCGATTCATAATTTTGGTGTTGTTTGACGTGATTTTACAGTTCGAACGAGTTCATATTATGTTTTAAGACTTGTTGGTATGGTCGCACGGGGTCCCAAGGGCCTTTGGTGTGATTCGGATGGGCTACAGACCATTCCACCTTGTTTTTGGACTGCTGATGCCTCAATTCATGTTTCCTTCTTCGCGTTCACGACAAGGCGGTCGCGTTCGCGGAGGGTTATGGGGCTAGGCAGTCTCCCTTCTTCGCGTTCGCGGTGGAGTTTCCGCGTTCGCGAAGCAGCTAAGTGATGGGAGGGTTTTTGCCTACGCGTTTGCAAGGCCTAAGCCACGTTGACTTGACGAAGGTTTGGGCATTTACTTCATCGCGTTCGCGAGTTGGAGGACGCGAATGTGAAGGCCTTTTTCTAGGCATATCATTTTTGGTCTTCGCGAACACGACGTAGGTCCCGCATTCGCGATGCACAGTACCTGGGCAGACAATTAAAAATGCAAATCGTGGGTTAGAGTTATTATATCATATTTTGAGTTGTAGCGCTCGGTTTTTGGCGATTTTAGAGGAGATTTTAATGATTTGGATTGGGATAAGTCTTTTTGAATCGGATTTGTTCATTATTTATGATCCAAATTATTTTTTTATCATTTATTTGGTGAATTAAAGTGAAGAAAAGTGGGATTTTAGTAAAAACTTCATAAAGTGAAAATTGACGATTTGGAGGTCAAATCGAGGTTGACATGGGATGATATTGATATGGTTAAACCCGCAATTGAGTAGGTATTCGCTATTTGTAAATTTTTTCGGGTTCCGAGGTGCGGTCCTGGGGTTGACTTTTTGGGTTGACTTTTTGATTTGAGTTAAAGATCTTAGATTTGTCATTTGGAATCACCTCCTATGACTTTTATTGATGATATTGCATTACTTTGACTAGATTCATATTGTCCGGAGGTCGATACGCACGGGAAGGGCTTGTTAGAGGAGTGATTTGGCTTGCTTGAGGTAAATATCTTATCTAAACTTGGTTGAGGCACTAGTTTCCTGAATGATTTTTGATAGCTACGTGCTATGAGTGGCGCATATGTGTGGGGTTGAGCCCATATGCGTGCACCATGGTACTATTTACATGCTCGGGGTAGTGCTTAGCCTATAAGATGCATTGAATTGATTGTTGAGCCTCAAGCTGAGATGTTTCTCCTATTTGTACCCTTCTGTGAGCTATTTGTACCACATTTGAGATTTCATTGAAGTTATTTCCCCGATTGAACTTGATAAACTGCTATTCATGATGAAATTGTCTATTTGATCTATGATAGCACACTTTGCACATGCCTACACTTTAGAATGTCATTTATACCACTCCAGGAGCATGAGATCTATTATTCATTCATTACATACATGTAGACTTGTGTATTTGCTCCTGTGTGATATGATGGACTAGATGCATGTGACGACGCCTGTCGGATTGTGTTGTTATGATGTGACCACGTCAGGCGGATTGTGTTGTTATTTCTGTGACCACATCAGGCGGATTGTGTTGTTATTTTTGTGACCACATTAGGCGGATTATGTTGTTATTGTTGTGACCACGCTGGGTGAATTGTAATGTTATGCCTGTGACCACGCCGGACAAATTATGATATTAAGCCTGTGACCACGCCGGGCTGGTAGCACGTTCAATTGACCGTACTTGCGTGTGGATATGGATCAATACCCCTAGGGTCACCCTCTCATAATTCTCTCTTGATGGTGTACACGCGGATACTGAGAAAACTGATAAGTGGTTTGGTACGGATATGGAAAGGGTTGAGAAAAGTCTGGCCAGTGATTGTTTTGGATTTGCATTTCATCTTTACTGCAAATTCCAAGGTATATTATCTGATTCATCTACATATCTTATTATATGTTGTACCAGTGACTGAACAGATATTTTGAGTAATTGCACGCACATACACAGGCAGTGCTTTCTATGCTTTTAACTTGATCACATCATTGTTTTGGTACTTGTTAATTTGATGAGACTGTATAGGTGATAGAAGGTATCATGTCTAATTCTTGCTGCTTTTACCTTGCCGTGACTAGTGATGATACTTATTGAGTATATTAGGTCAGTTGTAATCATACAATAGCAATAACAACAACAACAACAACCTAGTAGAATCCCACTAGTGGGGTCTGGGGAGGGTAGTGTGTAAGCAGACCTTACCCCTATCCCGGGGAGTAGGGAGGTTGTTTTCGGGAGACCCTCGGCTTAACAGACTGTGACGACCCAAAGGGATCATCACTTGTTTCCTTACTCATTCTGTGCTTCTGAGGCCTTGAAAACATTATTTGGGGTTGCCTCGATTTGCGTGCCAGTCTGGGCGCGTAGCCGGAAAGCTTAAATATGAATTTTGTGAGAAAAATGCTAAATTTTGATATTAAATTGGATAAAATTTGACTTCGGTCAACATTTTGGGTAAACAGACCCGGACCCGTGATTTGATTGTCCCGGAGGGTCCGTAGGAAAATATAGGACTTGGGCATATGCCCGGAATCGAATTCCGAGGTCCCAAGCTCGAGAAATAAATTTTTGTGTGAAATTGTTTTCTGGAAATGATTAAGGAAAATGAAAATGAAATTTGATTAAAAGACTATGGTACTGGGCTCGTATTTTGGTTCCGGCGCCCGGTACAAGTCTTATATATGGTTTAAGCGCTTTCTGTAAAGTTTTGTTGAAAACGGACGTCGTTTGACGTGTTTCGGAACTTAAAATGGAAAATTGATGTTTTATGAAAATTTGGAAGAAATCATGAGTTTTGAGGCTTGATTCGATGTATATGATGTTATTTTGGCGATTTGATCGCGCGAGTAAGTCCATAAGATGTTTTTCAGGTTGTGTGCATATTTGGTTTGGAGCCCCGAGGGCTCGGGTGAGTTTTGGATAGGTGTCGGAGTGCATTTTTAAACTTTATAAAAATCTGGTATGCTTCTTCTATGATCTTCGCATTTGCGAAGATGTGTCTCGCAATTTTTTTATCGCAATTGCGAAGCCTGGGACTTGGCCTACTTATCGAAAATGCGATCTTGTTTCTCGCAAATGCAAAACTTAATGGGTCGCAAATGCGACCTTTTCATCGCAAATGCGAGGCCTGAAAAAATGGGAAGGGTTCGCAAATGCGAACCCAGCTTCGCATTTGCCACAAATGGTCGGGGTTCGCAATTCCCATATCTGCAGCCCAGCAATTTTCATACTTAGTCGAATTTTAGGCCATTTTTCACCCCACTTTCAAAATACAACTCCTTAGGCGATTTTTCAAGAACAAGTTTCATCCCAAATCTTTTGTAAGTAGATTTTTACTTAATTGTTTCACTCATTAACATCATTTAACATGTTTTCCACTTAGAATCAATGATTTTCATGGGTGAAATTGGGGGTTTTGGGTAGAACCTAGGTTTTTCAAAAATTGGGGATTTGGACCTCAATTTGAGGTCCGATTTCAAAACAAATTACATATTTGAGTTTCTGGGGGAATGGGTAACCGGGTTTTGGTTCGAAATTCGGGTTTTGACCACGTGGGCCCGGGGGCGATTTTGGAATTTTTGGGAAAAACTTTGGAAAATTTATTTTTATGCATTCAAATTGATTCATTTAGTGTTTATTAAAGTAATTAAGTGACTTATGACTAGATTCGAGCGGATTGGAGGTGGAATCACGGGGTAAAGCTATAGTTGAGGCTTGAGTTGAGTTCAAAGCATCGAGGTAAGTGTTTGGTTTAACCCTAGCTTGAGGGATTAGGAGTTGAGTCATAATTGCTACTTGTTTATGTTGAGTACGACGTATGGGCATGGTGACGAGTATCCATGCGTCGGTGTCAAGCATGACCGTGAGTCTTAATTTGATAATTGTGTACCCTTGTTTGATCCTATGAACATGTGACTAAATATTGGTATTAGTTGTGTCAGGTAAGAAGTTGAAATAGGAATTGGTTATAGTCTGACTCTCCCTTGTCGGGATGTTTGACTTGTTGTTATAGTTCCCTTGCCGGGAAGATTATTAATTTGATTGTTCCCTTGCCGGGATTGTATTGTGCATTGTGTTGAAAGTAAAGGGAGCGGGTGGTACGCCTACCACAAGTGATATTGAAATGGGAGCGGGTGGTACGCCTACCACGAGTGATATTGAAATGGGAGCGGGTGGTACGCCTACCACGAGTGATTGAGAAATGGGATCGGGTTGCACGCCTGCAACAAGATGAGTTGAATATGAAAGTTGTCTTATCTTTTCATTATTGTTAGAAGTTAAACTGTAGATGTACGTACCATTAATCCTGATAGTTTGTTTCTATCTGTTACCCCTAAAGCATGCTCCCTTCCCCAGCTTAAATTGTTATTTTCTTGCTATTTTTCTGTTGTACTTGTATATATATATCTGTACAGGTTTATCTGGAGTCTGGTCCTAGCCTCGTCACTACATCGCCGGGGTGAGGCCAGACACTTACCAGCACATGGGGTCGGTTGTGCTGATACTACACTCAGTGCTATTTTGCACAGGACTAGGTTTCGAACAGCAGCAACAGTAGTGTGAGAGCAGGCTTCAATTCAGCGATACCCGAGGTAGCCTTGCACGCGTCCGCAGGCTCGGCGTCTCCTCTATCCTTTATTTTTATCTGTTATCTCATTGTAATCGAGACAAACAGCTTATATTCTCTTTCAGATGTTTGTATGTAGTATTCTTAGCAGTTCGTGAGTGCAGTGACACCAGTCTTGGGTAGAGGATTTTGTTGAACCTTCCGCATTTCCAATCAGCTTTATAAAATGTTAAGACTTCCGCTTATTATTGAATTTCGTTGTTTTTATATTATTGTCATAAATTGTTAAATGGATTAGATTATTAATGGACAAGTAATTAAATTTGGCTTGCCTAGCTCTCATTAGTAGGCGCCATCACGACACCCGAGGGTGGGAAATCCGAGTCGTGACAAGTTGGTATCAGAGCTCTAGGTTACATAGGTCTCACAACTCACGGACAAGCTTAGTACAGTCTGAGTGATCGGTACGGAGACGTCTGTATTTATCCCCAGAGGCTACCGAGTTAGGAAAAGTTTCGCACTTGTTCTTCCATTGTCGTGCGGTTTGGTTTCTCAATGCTAATTGAACTTCTACTATGTTCTTTTGCAGATGGCGAGAACACGTGCTTCCTCATCTTCCGATCAGCAGTCCGAGCCCCAGACAGCTCCCGCTAGGGGCAGAGGGCGAGGCCGAGGCCGTGCTAGAGGCCGAGGTAGGGGCGGAGCTCAGCCCCGAGCAGCAGCACCAGTGGCGGAGCCTCAGGTTGACATTGACGAGGAGGTTCCGACCCCAGCCCCAGCAGTCCCGGTGGGCCCAGCTCAGGTCCCAGAGGGGTTTATTGCTACCCCAGTTCTTCAGGATGCTCTAGTCCGATTGGTGGGCCTCATGGAGAGCGTCACCCGAGCAGGTTTTCTTCCTGTAGCACCAGCCGTCTCTCAGGCTAGATGAGGGGCCCAGACTCCTGCTACTCGTACTCCGGAGCAGGGAGTTCCCCCGATTCAGACTCCAGCAGTTCAGCCAGTTGGAGCAGCTCAGCCGGGTGTGGTAGCCCAGGCCGGTGATGGGCAGCTATGTCAGCCGATGCTTTATGGAGGTTGGATAGGTTCACCAAGCTCTTCACTACTACTTTCAGCGGTGCATCTACCGAGGATCCTCAGGATTATTTGGATAGCTGCCACGAAGTTCTTCGGAACATGGGTATTGTTGAGTCCAATGGAGTGGACTTTGCTGCATTTCGCCTATCTGGATCCGCCAAGACTTGGTAGAGGGATTTTTGTTTAGCTAGACCAGCAGGGTCTCCAGCCTTGACATGGGATCAGTTTTCAGTGTTGTTTCTAGAGAAGTTTCTCCCTATCACACAGCGTGAGGCCTATCGGAGGCAGTTCGAGCGTCTCCATCAGGGATCCATGTGAGTCACCCAGTACGAGACCAGGTTTATTGAGTTGGCTCGCCATGCTATTGTCATACTCCCCACTGAGAGGGAGAGAGTGAGACGGTTTATTGATGAACTCATTCAGCCTATTCGTCTCCAGATGGCTAGAGAGGTGGGGAGTGCCATCACTTTTCAGGAGGCGGCCAATATGGCCCGGAGGATCGAGATGGTATTGCCACAGGGGGTGGTCATAGAGCAGACAAGAGACACCGTCAGTCAGGCCGATTCAGTGGTGCCTCATCTGGAGGTAGAGATTCTTATGATAGGGGTTAGCCTTCTAGGCCTTTCTAGTCAACCCTCCAGGTTTCTCAGGGTGCCCCAGGTGATCATGGTTTCCGTGAGCATTATTCTGATCAGCAGCCATTCAGTGCACCGCCAGCTCCTATCAGTGCACCGCCGCTCCAGAGTTTCCGTGGTGGTCATTCAGGTCGACAGGGCCAGCAGACTCAGCAGCCGAGGGCTTGTTTTACTTGTGGTGACACGAGGCACATTGCTATGTATTGCCCTCGAGCTTCGAACAGTTCTCAGCAGCAGGGTCCCCGTCCTATGATTCAGGCACCAGATGTTCCATAGGCCGCCCAGCCAGCTAGAGGCGGAGGTAGAGGTACTAGAGGTGGAGGTAGAGGTCATAGAGGTGGAGCTCAGACCGCCAGAGGTGGAGGCCAGCCAACCAGCCAATAGCAGGCCGTCCCAGAGAGGTAGATCAGAGTGGTGGGGCCCAGCCCCGAAGTTATGCTCTTCAGGCTAGGCCCGAGGCAGAGGCTTCAGATGCGGTTATTACAGGTACGATTCTGGTTTATGATAGAGATGCTTCAGTGTTGTTTGATCCGGGGTCTACGTATTCGTATGTGTCATCCTATTTTGCCCCGTATTTGATCGTGCCTAGTGATGCATTGGGTATTCCTGTTTATGTGTCTACGCCGATGGGTGATTCTATCGTGGTCGATCGAGTCCATCGCTCTTGTGTTGTGGTGATTGGGGGTCTGGAGACTCGTGTAGATCTGTTGCTTTTAGATATGGTCGACTTTGATATTATATTGGGGATGGACTGGTTATCACCCTATCACGCTATCTTGGACTGCCATGCCAAGACGGTGACCTTAGCTTTACCGGGTATGCCTCGTTTAGAGTAGAGAGGGACTCCAGGTCATTCTACCCGCACTGTCATATCGTATGTGTAGGCTCGGCGTATGGTCGAGAAGGGGTGTTTGGCTTATTTAGCTTATGTTCGAGATTCCAGTGTTGAGGTTCCCTCTATCGATTCTGTGCCCGTTGTTCGTGATTTCCCTGAGGTTTTTCCTTCAGACCTGCCGGGTATGCCACCCGACAGGGATATAGATTTCTGCATTGATCTAGCTCCGGGCACTCAGCCCATTTCTATTTCGCCATATCGTATGGCCCCGCCGGAGTTGAAAGAGTTAAAAGAACAGTTGCAGGATTTGCTGGAGAAGGGTTTCATTAGGCCCAGTGTCTCGCCTTGGGGTGCGTCGGTGTTATTTGTCAAGAAGAATGATGGGTCAATGAGAATGTGTATTGATTACCGGCAATTGAACAAGGTAACGATCAAGAATAAGTATCCACTGCCGAGGATTGATGATTTGTTCGACCAGCTTCAGGGTGCCAGGGTATTTTCCAAGATTGACTTGAAATCTAATTACCATCAGTTGAGGATTAGGGCATCCGATGTCCCTAAGACAGCCTTCCGCACTCGATATGGGCATTATGAGTTCTTGGTTATGTCATTTGGGTTGACAAATGCCCCAGCAGCTTTCATGGACCTGATGAACCGAGTGTTCAGGCCTTATTTGGATTCATTCGTGATAGTGTTCATTGATGATATATTGATATACTCCCGCAGCCAGGAGGAGCACGAGCAGCACCTTAGAGTGGTTCTTCAGACTCTGAGGGATAGTCAGTTATATGCTAAGTTCTCGAAGTGTGAATTCTGGTTGGGTTCAGTTGCATTTCTGGGTCATGTTGTATCAGCAGAGGGTATTCAGGTGGACCTAAAGAAGATAGAGGCAGTCAAGAGCTGTCCTAGACCAGCATCAGCTACAGAGATTCGGAGTTTCTTGGGGTTGGCAGGCTACTACAGACGGTTCGTGGAGGGGTTTTCATCTATTGCAGCCCCGATGACCAGATTGACCCAGAAGGGTGCCCAGTTCAGATGGTCGGATGAGTGTGAGGCGAGCTTTCAGAAGCTCAAGACAGCTCTGACTACGGCACCGGTGTTGGTTTTGCCCACAGGTTCAGGGCCCTATACAGTCTATTGTGATGCTTCCCGTGTTGGGCTTGGAGCAGTGTTGATGCAGGATGGCAAGGTCATTGCCTATGCTTCGAGGCAGTTGAAGATTCATGAGAAGAATTATCCGGTTCATGATTTGGAGTTGGCAGCCATAGTTCACGCATTGAAGATTTGGAGGCATTATCTGTATGGTGTGGCGTGTGAGGTGTTCACAGATCACAAGAGTCTTCAGTACTTGTTCAAGCAAAAGGAGTTGAATTTGAGGCAGAGGAGGTGGTTGGAGTTGTTGAAGGATTATGATGTCACCATTCTTTATCATCCGGGGAAGGCCAATGTAGTGGCCGATGCGTTGAGTAGGAAGTTAGCCAGTATGGGCAGTCTTGCTTATATTCCGGTCAGTCAGAGGCCGCTTGCTTTGGATGTTCAGGCTTTAGCCAATCAGTTCGTGAGACTGGATGTTTTTGAGCCCAGTCGTGTGTTAGCTTGCACGGTCGCTCGTTCTTCATTATTGGAGCGTATCCGTGATCGGCAGTTTGATGATCCCCATTTGTGTGTCCTTAGAGACACGGTGCAGCGAGGAGGTGCCAAGCGGGTTACCTTAGATGCGGATGGAGTTTTGAGATTGCAGGGGCGAGTTTGTGTGCCCAATGTGGATGGGCTTCGAGAGTTGATTTTAGAGGAGGCCCATAGCTCCAGGTACTCTATTCATCTGGGCGCCGCGAAGATGTATCAGGATTTGCGGCAGCATTATTGGTGGCGTAGAATGAAGAAGGATATCGTAGCATATGTGGCTCGTTGTTTGAATTGTCAGCAGGTTAAGTACGAGGATTAGAGGCCTGGTGGTATATTTCAGAGGATTGAGCTTCCCAAGTGGAAGTGGGAGCGGATTACTATGGATTTTGTTATGGGACTTCCGTTGACTCGGAAGAAGTTCGATGCGATATGGGTGATTGTTGATAGGCTGACCAAGTCAGCGCATTTCATTCCTGTGGCAGTCTCCTATTCTTCTGAGAGATTAGCTGAGATTTATATCCGGGAGATTGTTCGCCTTCATGGTGTGCCGGCATCTATCATTTCGGACCGGGGTACGCAGTTTACCTCGCGCTTCTGGAGAGCAGTTCAGCGAGAGTTGGGCACACGGGTTGAGTTGAGCACAACATTTCATCCCCAGACGGACGGGCAGTCCGAGCGGACTATTCAGATTTTGGAGGATATGCTTCGAGCTTGTGTTATTGACTTTGGAGGTTCGTGGGATCAGTTCCCGCCTTTAGCGGAGTTTGCCTACAACAACAGCTACCAGTCAAGCATTCAGATGGCTCCTGATGAGGCTTTATATGGTAGGTAGTGTCGGTCTCCGGTTGGATGGTTGGAGCCGGGAGAGGCTCGGTTGTTGGGTACAGATTTGGTTCAGGAGGCCTTGGACAAGGTCAAGATCATTCAGGATAGGCTTCGTTCAGCTCAGTCTAGGCAAAAGAGTTATGCAGACCGCAAGGTTCGAGATGTGGCATTTATGGTTGGCGAGCGGGTATTGCTCCGAGTGTCGCCTATGAAGGACGTGATGAGGTTTGGGAAGAAGGGCAAGCTTAGCGCAAGGTTCATTGGTCCGTTTGAGATCCTTGATCGAGTGGGAGAGGTGGATTATAGACTTGCATTGCCGCCTAGCTTATCAGCCGTTCATCCAGTTTTTCATGTATCCATGCTTCGGAGGTATCACAGCGATCCAGCCCACGTGTTAGACTTCAGCACTGTCTAGTTGGACAAGGACTTGTCTTATGAGGAGGAGCCGGTAGCTATTCTGGACCGGCAGGTTCGTCAGTTGAGATCCAAGAGTTTTCCTTCTGTTCGTGTTCAGTGGAGAGGTCAGCCTCCTGAGGCATCGACCTGGGAGTCCGAGTCTGATATGCGGAGTCGTTATCCTCATCTTTTCCCCGACTCAGGTACTTCCTTCTTCTGTCCGTTCGAGGAGGAACGGTCGTTTTAGAGGTGGAGAATGTGACGACCCAAAGGGTCATCACTTGTTTCCTTACTCATTCTGTGCTTCTGAGGCCTTGGAAACCTCATTTGGGGTTGCCCCGATTTGCGTGCACAGTCCGGGCGCGTAGCCGGAAAGCTTAAATATGAATTCTGTGAGAAAAATGCTAAATTTTGATATTAAATTGGATAAATTTGACTTCGGTCAACATTTAGGGTAAACGGACCCGGACCCGTGATTTGACGGTCTCGGAGGGTCCGTAGGAAAATATGGGACTTGGGCGTATGCCCGGAATCGAATTCCGAGGTCCCAAGCCCGAGAAATGAATTTTTGTGAAATTGTTTTCTGGAAATGATTAAGGAAAATGAAAATGAAATTTGATTAAAATACTATGGTATCGGGCTCGTATTTTGGTTCCGGTGCCCGGTACAAGTCTTATATATGGTTTAAGCGCTTTCTGTAAAGTTTGGTTGAAAACGGACGTCGTTTGATGTGTTTCGGACTTAAAATGGAAAATTATTGAAAATTTGGAAGAAATCATGAGTTTTGAGGCTTGATTCGATGTATATGATGTTATTTTGGCGATTTGATCGCGCGAGTAAGTCCGTAGGATGTTTTTGAGGTTGTGTGCATATTTGGTTTGGAGCCCCGAGGGCTCGGGTGAGTTTTGGATAGGTGTCGGAGTGCATTTTTAAACTTAATAAAAATCTGGTATGCTTCTTCTGTGATCTTCGCATTTGCGAAGATGTGTCTCGCAATTGCGAGCCCGCAAATGCGAGCTTTGTATCGCAATTGCGAAGCCTGGGACTTGGCCTACTGATCGCAAATGCGATCTTGTTTCTCGCAATTGCGAAACTCAATGGGTCGCAAATGCGACCTTTTCATCGTAAATGCGAGGCCTGGCAAAATGGGAAGGGTTCGCAAATGCGAACCCAGCTTCGTATTTCCCACAAATGATCGGGGTTTGCAATTGCGAACCCGGTTCGCAATTCCCATATCTGCAGCCCAGTAATTTTCATACTTAGTCGAATTTTAGGCCATTTTTCACCCCACATTCAAAATACAACTCCTTAGGCGATTTTTCAAGAACAAGTTTCATCCCAAATTATTTGTAAGTCGATTTTTACTTAATTCTTTCACTCATCAACATCATTTAACATGTTTTCCACTTAGAATCAATGATTTCCATGGGTGTAATTGGGGGTTTTGGGTAGAACTTAGGTTTTTCAAAAATTGGGGATTTGGACCTCAATTTGAGGTTCGATTTCAAAACAAATTACATATTTGAGTTCGTGGGGGAATGGTTAACCGGGTTTTGGTTCGAACTTCGGGTTTTGACCACGTGGGCCCGGGGGCAATTTTGGAATTTTTGGGAAAAACTTTGAAAAATTCATTTTTATGCATTCAAATTGATTCATTTAGTGTTTATTAAAGTAATTAAGTGACTTGTGACTAGATTCGAGCGGATTGGAGGTGGAATCACGGGGTAAAGCTATAGTTGAGGCTTGAGTTGAGTTCAAAGCATCGAGGTAAGTGTTTGGTTTAACCCTAGCTTGAGGGATTTGGAGTTGAGTCAAAATTGCTACTTGGTCATGTTGAGTACGACGTATGGGCATGGTGACGAGTATCCATGCGTCGGTGTCAAGCATGACCGTCAGTCTTAATTTGATAATTGTGTACCCTTGTTTGATCCTATGAACGTTGTGACTAAATTGTCACGACCCGGATTTTTCACCCTCGGGAGTCGTGATGGCGCCTACTAATGAGAGCTAGGCAAGCCAAATTTAGTTACTTTTTCATTAATAATATAATTCCTTTTAACAATTATCGGCAATAATACAAAAGCAACGAAATTAAATAATAAGCGGAAGTCTCAATATTATAGAAAACTGAATAGAAATGCGGAAAATTTCAACAAAGGCCTCTACCCAAGACTGGTGTCACAATACTCACGGACTACTAATATTTACTACATACAACCGTTTGAAAGAGAGTAACACTGTCTGTCTCGAATACAAGAGATAACAGATCATAAATAAAGATAGAGGAGACATCGGGCCTACGGACGCCTGCAAGGCTACCTCGGCGTCTCGGAGGACTGGAGACTGGCTCGCGATCTACCACTGCTGTCCGGTGCCTGGATCTGTGCAAAAGAGCACAGAGTGTAGTATCAGCACAACCGACCCCATGTGCTGGTAAGTGCCTAGCCTAACCCCGGCGAAGTAGTGACGAGGCTAGACAGGACTACTACATCAACCTGTACAGTTATATATGTGTATCTACAACGGGAAAATAACAAGAACAAATATTTTTTAAATGGGAGGAGAACATGCTTCGGGGATAGCAGATAATATAGAATTTCAAGAAAATAATAAAGAACATCAATAATTTAACTCTAACACGGATAAGGGAAATAAAAGCAGATTTCACTGTCAAAACATATCTCGTTGCAGGTGTGCAACCCGATCCCATTTCTCAATGTTTCTGTGGTAGGCGTACCACCCGCTCCCATTTCATTAAATCTCGTGGTAGGCGTACCACCCGCTCCTATTTCATTAAATCTCGTGGTAGGCGTACCACCCGCTCCCATTTTATTAAATCAACAGTTCTTCCAAATGAAATCTACTCCAACAAACGCAACAATTTATACGAATTCATAAGACAACAAGTACACAATAATTATGACTCATTGAAGAAAACAAGTAATGACATGTAGCAATTAATTATGGGCTTTAAAGAGCAAATAGGCAATTTAATATTTATTATGCTAAATGTCAAGTAGCAAATAAATCACATAAACATATAGCAATTATAGCCTAATTTCAAAGCATAATGTTGCGCAAGGATACCTCGAGCCGATAATAACAAGTAACACAATAAAGGAAAATGCCAACATAAAGAAACTCAGTAGTAGTGGAATAAGACAACTAATGCACTTGAACCGATAACAACAAGAAAATCAATAAATAGAAGTAGAGGACAACATAACTCAATTATCAGCACAAATCAGGAAAAATCAAAGACAAGTGCATGGCATCACCCTTCGTGCTTTTACTCTCGTCCTCACCAAGCAATTAGAATAATAAAATGTGCACGGCATCACCCTTCGTGCTTTTACTCTCTTTCCTCACATATAATCAATAGAATTGGCACGGAATGGTACATCGTGCGGCACGACATCACCCTTCGTGCTTTACACTCTTTCCTCACAATAGCAAATAATGCACGGCATCACCCTTCGTGTTTTACACTCTTTCCTCACAATAACAAACAATGCACGGCATCACCCTTGGTGCTTTACACTCTTCCTCACCCAAACAACAATCACAAACAAGGGGCAAGGGAATAAATGAAATAATAATAGAAATCCCGGCAAGGGAACACAATTAAACAATTAAATCCCGGCAAGGGTACGACATCAATAATCTCAACGTCCCGGCAAGGGAAAATAATCAACAAGCAACAATATCCTGGCAAGGGAACAATTTAAATACTCTTCTCTTTCTTTCACTTTTATTTCATATCTCACTTTACCACTTGAGCCAATGCTCCAAAGGGGTTTAATCATCTCATATACTTTCACATGTGTGATATAACTTGAGCCAATGCTCCTCGATGTTCATAGGTCACAATTTCCTTTCACAAGCTTTTCACAACAATAGGAATCATCACCAAGGTAAGAGGAATACAACGAAATCAAGATATTCACAATTTAAAGACTCACGGTCATGCTAGACACCAACGTATAGATACTCGTCACCATGCCTATATGTCGTACTCGACAAGAAATAATTAGCAAATAAGACTCAACTCCTAGTCCCTCAAGCTAGGTTTAGACCAAACACTTACCTCAATGCCTTGAAAACCCCCAATTTCACCCCTGGAAATCTTTGATTTTAAGTTGAAAACATGTTAAATGATGTTAAAGATTGAAAGAAATGAGTAAAAACCAACTTACAAATGATTTGGAAGAAGTCTTGTTCTTGGAAAATCGCCCAAAGAGGTTTGTGTTTTGAAAGAATGTTAAAATGACTCAAAAATTCGGTTAAGTGTAAAATATGCAGGCCTCAGATGTGGGAAATGCGAAGGTGGGTTCGCAAATGCGAACCCTGCAGGTTTGGGAAATGCGAAGGTGAGTTCGCATATGCGAATTCTGAAGGATCTGGGGTGATTCGCATTTGCGACAGGCCCGGTTTCGCATTTGCGGACCAAGAGGTCGCATTTGCGGACCAAGAGGTCGCATTTGCGATCCTAGCTGGCTAGACCCCTTTTCGCATTTGCGATGGCAAGCTCGCATTTGTGAGCCCTGCTTCGCAAATGCGAAGATTGCAGGACTGGGAATATCAGATTTTCCCAAGGTTCAAAATGCACTCCGAAACCTATCCAAAACTCACCCGAGCCCTCGAGGCTCCAAATCAAATATGCACACAACCTCAAAAACATCCTACGGACTTATCCGTGCGATCAAATCGCCAAAACAACATCATATACATCGAATCAAGCCTCAAAACTCATGATTTTCTTTCAAGTTTTTCATAAAACATCAAATTTCCATTTTAAGTCCGAAACACGTCAAACGACGTCCGTTTTCAACCAAACTTTACAGAAAGTGTTAAATCATATATAAGACTTGTACCGGGCGCCGGAACCAAAATACGGGCCCGATACCATAGTCTTCTAATCAAATTTCATTTCCAATTTCCTTATTTATTTCCAGAAAACAATTTCACACAAAAATTCATTTCTCGGGCTTGGACCTCAAAATTCGATTCCGGGCATACGCCCAAGTCCCATATTTTCCTACCGACCCTTCGGGACCGTCAAATCACGAGTCCGGGTCCGTTTATCCAAAATGTTGACCAAAGTCAAATTTACTCAATTTAATATCAAAATTTAGCATTTTCCTCACAGGATTCATATTTAAGCTTTCCGGCTACGCGCCCGGACTGTGCACGCAAATCGAGGCAACCCCAAATGAGGTTTTTAAGGCCTCGGAAGCACAAAATGAGTAAAGAAATAAGTGATGACCCTTTGGGTCGTCACATAAATATTGGTATTAGTTGTGCCAGGAAGAGTATAAATTTGATTGTTCCCTTGCCGGGATTGTATTGTGTATTGTGTTGAAAGTAAAGGGAGCGGGTGGTACGCCTACCACAAGTGATATTGAAATGGGAGCGAGTGGTACGCCTACCACAAGTGATATTGAAATGGGAGCGGGTGGTACGCCTACCACGAGTGATACTGAAATGGGAGCGGTTGGTACGCCTACCACGAGTGATATTGAAATGGGAGCGGGTGGTACGCCTACCACGAGATATTGAGAAATGGGATCGGGTTGCACGCCTGCAACAAGATGAGTTAAATATGAATGTTGTCTTATCTTTTCATTATTGTTAGAAGTTAAACTGTAGATGTACGTACCATTATTCCTGATAGGTTGTTTCTATCTGTTACCCCTGAAGCATGCTCCCTTCCCCAGCTTAAATTGTTATTTTCTTGCTATTTTTCCATTGTACTTGTATATATATCTGTACAGGTTTATCTGGAGTCTGGTCCTAGCCTCGTCACTACCTCGCCGGGGTTAGGCCAGACACTTACCAACACATGGGGTGGGTTGTGCTGATACTACACTCTGTGCTATTTTGCACAGATCTAGGTTTCGGCAGCAGCAACAGTAGTGTGGGAGCAGGCTTCATTTCAGCGAGACCCGAGGTAGCCTTGCAGGCGTCCGCAGGCCCGACGTCTCCTCTGTCCTTTATTTTTATCTGTTATCTCATTGTAATCGAGACAAATAGCTTATGTTCTCTTTCAGACGTTTGTATATAGTATTCTTAGCAGTTCGTGAGTGCAGTGACACCAGTCTTGGGTAGAGGATTTTGTTGAACCTTCCGCATTTCCATTCAGCTTTATAAAATGTTAAGACTTCCGCTTATTATTGAATTTTATTGTTTTCGTATTATTGTCGTAAATTGTTAAATGAATTAGATTATTAATGGACAAGTAATTAAATTTGGCTTGCCTAGCTCTCATTAGTAGGCACCATCACGAATCCCGAGGGTGAAAAATCCGGGTCGTGACAGATACTTGACTTGAAATATTCGTGCAACGCACGAGTATAGAGTCTAGTTATTATAAAAGCACGAATAATTTATGCTAAATGTGAACGACTAAAATATCCCTGAAACATTGATCGACTTTTATGCCCTTAAATATTTGTATAATTTAAGGATCTAACGGTAAATTACCTAATGATAGAATTCTTTTTCGATTTAAACTCTACATATACCCGACCCTACACCGTTGATCCTACTTGAATTAGAAAAGTATTGTTCCTAATTACAATTCTTTTATAACAATGCACGTAATAAAAGAAAGATACGTACTAAAAGAAGATTTTAGTACTACGTTATGGAAAGCATCTATAATATCTATATTATTATAAAAGCATGAATACAATGTCGGATTACAAAAATAACCTTATAATATTAAACATAATAACTCATAATAAAAGGACATAATCGAAATTCTTGACATTAATCTTGTAATCCTATTAGTTTTAGGACATAATACTACACTTAGGAATCCTACATGAACCAAACGAAGAAAGACAAGACCCCAAATTGGAAGGAACTATTATACATTCAAAGTCATGAAACTATGGTAGGTGTATGGCTTCATATTGGACACCCAACAAGGATTTAAAGAGAAAAACTTCAAACTTAAAACAAATATAGCAATAGAGTTCTTCGGGTATGGTCTTTTAAGCAACTAAAAGTAAAAAGTAACAAATAGAAAAAAGGATATAATATGTCATATATCTATGCATAGAGAGTATAAAATTTATTTAAAAGTTAAAGCACAAAACAAGATGTCCCTTTTATTTTTTATATTCTTTTCTTTTTAATTAATATCTTAATTTGGTCTATTCTAAATTTTAAGTTGCAACTGGTAAGTCATTGTTATGTTTACTACTTTAGTAAATCAGTGTAATATTTAACAAAAAAAAAAAAGAGGAGGAAAAAGAACTCTTCAATAAGGAAGCAATTTTTCGTCAAATAATAAAATATAAATTAAATAAACAAGACAAGTTCTCATTAAGATGGAATACAAATTTTCAATACAAAAATCTTTAAATACAAAAGAAATAGCTTTTCAAGAAGTATTATTTAATTTAAGAAGGAACAAATTTGTTCTACCGAGAAACGCAAAAATATGTAGGTATTCTTTATTTTGTTTAGAGACATGATTATTTAGTTAAAAAAACTAAATGAAAGGTTTAGAGATAGGTCGTTGAATTCTCTGTCCTTTATATTCAGTAAACAAAAATTACTTGTATATCGTAAAAACTGTGAACAGACTCATGAAGATTAGATACAAGATCAAATGAAAGCAACTACCATACAATTTTGTGCTTACGAGTTAGGAAAAATATGCAATTGATAATATTGCTAAAACTTATGTTGCGGAAAGCAAATTCTTGTGGTGCTAAAATATTGAGTTTTCATCTGCAACATTGCACTCTTTTATTTTATCTTGCAGATTTTAAGGTGAGTTTAACTTTTTAGTTATAATTTGTAGATATGGCATACTTTTATTTTCTATTTTACATGTAAACATAGTTACTCTATGAGGTGGGAAGAAATTAAAAGTGTTAAACGTGCGATCTAGAGTTTAGAGAGAGCGAATGAGTCATGCTCACTAAAATAGAATCTAATTTTTTTTATTTATTTACTATACTTTTGTGTAATATCTATTTATAATACCCGTCAATAATTTTCTGGATTTTATATTATTTGTTTTAATTAAATTAGAATGTTAACCTTTTTCTTCTTTTTCCATCATACCTTTTAAGTAAAAATTAAACAGTATAAGCAAATTATATAGCATAATTGTCCATAACAAAGGAAGTGAATCACTATGGATATACTTACAAAATAAGAGAAGAGGATAAGAAAGAACAAAATTAACTCATAAAGTTGATTGATTATCTTTTGCAGGTAAATATATAATTTATGTTGAAAGAATATAAAAATAGTTGAAATTCTTCCTAATGCATATGAAAAAGACTACCATTAAGTGAGAAAAAAATTTATGGAGATGGAAGGAATATATATTTTAAATATCATAGCTTATTCTTTGTGATCACTATAATAATTAAATTAATTTCTAATAGTATTATTACTTTAGAAATTTAGAAATAAAAAAAATTAGCCACTAATGCTATCGTTATAATAGAATAGTAAACGAAAGAGTTGCAAATTTGTTTTAGGAGGAGCATAATTTTTATCATATTCTATTTTTATTGTGGATAGAAATATTATAAAGTGTTACCCTTTGATAAAATGAAACTTCTTATTTTCTATAATTGTTGTAGAAATTTGATTGAATAACGTGCAACCAAACGTGTTCGCAAGAATTTGACTTCCTACACTAAAAATGACTAATATTTTTTAATACTTTTACAACATATGCTCACGGCTCAATCCCTAATATTGAATTATTTGTCTTAGCATGATTTTCCATTTGGGTAACAAAAGAGGAAATGTATACTTAGGACATCATTTTTAAATTAAAAATTATTAAGAGGATATGATTCTAATCTTTTGTACCTCATAAAATAAATATAATATAATAAAAATGACAGTATCTAACCTTAAATTTTTGTACGATTGACCGGGAATATTGTGCAACGCATGTTTGCTTGGAGTTCTACAGATATATTGGATATCAATGAACTGTTTGGTGAAAAAAAATCCATCATATTAAATACGTTTAAACTATAATACATAATTATCTAACTAACATGACTAAATTGATCATTTGTGTAAGTTCTGATGATGCCCTTTTATTTTGAATTTACGTATTATGCTAATGTAATAATATTTTTCGCCATTTAGATGATTGTTGTATTATTATACATAAAATTTCTTTCATTAATTAAATTTTATTGTTCCTTCATATAAATAAAAGTTTAAACCATCACGTGCCATTATTAACGTGCAACGCACGTTCATAGATACTAGTATTATTATAAAAGCACGAATAATTTATGCTAAACATTGAACGACTAAAATATCCCTGAAACATTGATCGACTTTTATGTCCTTAAATATTTGTATAATTTAAGGATCTAATAGTAAATTACCTAATAATAGAATTCTTTTTCGATTTAAACTACACATATTGCCGACCCTACAATGTCGATCCTACTTGAATAAGAAAAGCACATCCATAATTTTCTATCAAAAAGAATTGTTGTTCCTAATTACAATTCTCTATAACAAACAAGGAAACAAGGCACGTACTAAATGAAAATTTTAGAACTATGCTTTTAAAACATTTATAGCATTTAAATAAATTGAAAAATTCTTAATATTCGCTAAAGTCAATTTTTATAGTTCATATAAAGCTAAAACTAAATTATATGATATATTATGTGTTCCTAAGTATGAGGAGTTACTACATAATAAATTAAGTTAAATTTTAAAATATTCAATGATAAAAATATAATTAAATTATAATCTTTTAAAATATAACATCTACTTTTAAATGATACAAAAAATATAGGGGCAAGTTTATATGAACATTTTTCTTTACCTGATAATAAGGTGGTTCTAATAATACAAATGCGATTGTTCTCTTTAATTTATTTATTTTTACTTCAGTAAGAGTAATTGATTCCTTTACAAATTTCTCAAAGAAAATCGATGGATATACGTTAGATTGTTTCATATAACAAGTTCGTTCAAGTCTTCTATATATCGAAGTTTAACAAACTTTTCCTTTGATTGGTTACTTTCATTAGATGCTCATGTGCCATAAATTGTTTACAATTTAATGTTACATCATTTATATTAAACTAAAAAAGTCAAAATATTTAGAATATTATTATTAATATATTATGTGTGNTATGAGTAATTAATTATTTTATAAACTTCTCAAAGAAAATCGATTGATGTTAGTCTAGATTAGGTTTCCTAAAACAAGTTCGTCCAAGTCTCCTATATATCGAAGTTTAACAAATTTTTTCTTTGATTGATTTATCTTCAATAGATGCTCATGTGCCATAACTTGGTAAAAAAATATGTATATTTCTCCTAAAAAGTATGTAAAATATGTATACTATATATAATACACATATATACAGAAAAAGATTATCTACTATTATTTTTGTAACAGTTAAAAATATATATATATTTCTCTATGTTCTTAACTAATCATGGACTTGATTTATCAAAACACGTGTATGATTAATATTTTATTGCTTTGAATGTGATAAAGCAGTAATAATTTTACTCGAATTTTGTCCGACATAATTTAAATTTGACATAATTTTATAAATAACTTAGACAACCCTCACAAATATGTCAAAGTACAATAGTGAAAAAGTAATACTTTTTGGAGGTGATTCAAAGATGGACAACTATATGTTTTACTTTTGAGATGGAGAAGCCAAAGTTATACAAGGAAACATACACCAAAAACGTCCTCTATAAGGAAGTATTAGATATGATACTACCACACTGAATATTTATCACTATAAATAGAATATCATTTAACTTAACTAAATCGATCATCTTTGTAGGTTAAGGCGATATAATTTTGAATTATTGTTGTATTTTTATCACGTTAATTACATTACAATAATCATATCATCTTGTAAATAATTTCTTACTAAATATAGTTAGTTGTTCTTTCACATAAAAGTTCTGACTAAATATTTACGTGTAACGCACGTACATAGTAAGTAGTATATATATAAGCACGAATATTAAAACACTAAATATCGAACGATAAAAATATCCCTAACCGACCTTGTAACAATCCGACCGGTCTTTTTACTTTCTAGGAACCCGTTCCCCTAAATAAGACTTCCCGTATGTGCTTTTACTGTTTTATAACTTGCGGGGATGGTTAGTTCGGGTTTGAAAGGGTCCGGGTTGAAATCGGAACACTTAGTTCCTTAATATTGGCTTTAAAAGGGCTAAGTTTGACTTGGGTCAATATTTTTAGTAAAAGACCTCAAAATCGGAATTCGACGGTCCCAATAGGTTCGTATAATAATTTTGGACTTGAGCATATATCCAAACCAGGTTTTGAAATGACCCCGGAGCGTTTCGGCGCATAAAGTTGAAGATGGCACATTGAAGGTTATAAAGTTCTTTAAATTTGGTTTGAAGTAGGTTTTGGTGTTATCTAGGTCCGTTTGGGATTCGAGCCCGAGAATAGCTCCGTATAGTGATTTAAGACTTGCACGCAAAATTTGGTGTCATTCCGAGTAGTCTAAGTGTAATTCGGCGCGTTCGGAGTAAATTGGAAAAACTTGAAATTCATAAGTTGATGCAATTAGTTTTGGGGTGCGATTCTTTGTTTTGATGTTGTTTTACGGGTTCCGAGGGTTCGAGCGAGTTTGTTTTATGTTTACGAACTTGTTTGTATGTTTGGGCGAGGCCCTGGGCCCCGGATGCTATTCGGACGATGCGCGAATTCGTTTGGACTTGGAGTTTTCTTTCTTGCATTGCACTTCTTTTAATGTACTTTTTTTTGTAATTAGCAATCGCTTTTGTAGGAATGAATTATTTTAGGAATTATTAGTATTATTCTGTAATTAATAAATAGTTTGGGTACTTCATTTTCAAGCTTAGTTCTTTGGAGCATGATCGTTGCCATGATGAATTGGAGGAGATCACTAATAATTTCTGTGAAGAGATTTCATCCAAAAAATTCAATAGGAATGGCAGATATTTATACAGGATGGTGAAGGCTCGTGCTGGAGATTATATTTTCAAAACATGAACTTTGTCTTTTCTGGGTTAAAAACTATAATAAATATCCACAAATATTTTGTGTGAGTAAATTTTATTGCACTGGCTTATTCCCTCATGTTGTTATGTCATTGATTTTGTGAGTTTGCATCAGAGGATGAAATTGTATGGCTGGAAAAGGGTGAAAATCATTTACACTCCTTAACTTTGCTTTAAAAATCAAACCCCCCTCAACATTGAACAATAATCATTATTCCCCATTTTATGTTTATTGAATTTTTTAAATACTATTTTACCCTTACATATCAACCTTTATCTCTTCCTTTTTTTTAAGACTTTTTTTTCAAATCATGACATTTCTTTTGTTTTTTAATGTCACAACCCCAACCCCGGTCGTGATGGCGCCCAACACACTGCTAGGCAAACCCGACCAATTTAATAACCTTAGCCATTTTTATGCAGCTCATGAATTTAATTAACACAGTTAAATTACTAAGTCATAGTACTGGAAATCTGAAATAGAGTTAAAACATGCGGAATCCCAAATAACAATACTACTACACAGCGAGAGAATCCGGTGTCACGAGTTTGAGCCTCTAATACATGAGTATCAACCTACTACATATCGTTCTAAAGAAATGCGGAAATAAAGCAATAAGATAGAAGGGAAGATCAGGACTGCGGACGTCATGCAGCTACCTAGATACTCCCGGATATGCTACTCGGCAGAGAAGTCCTCACTCAGCCTCAGATGTACCTGGATCTACACGCAAGGAGCAGGGAGTAATGTGAGTACCCCGACCCAGTGAGTAATAAACATAAATGAAGGCTGAGAATAAGAAATCCTGAATAGGCACAAAGCGATCTATAAATGCAGCAATTTAATCCAAATAATATAAAGTCCGTAAACCACTGAAAACAATTAAGGAAAAACTACAACAGATAAGTAAGTAAATGACAATCAAATATGAAATGCAACACATAGTCCGGTAATCTCTAGAACCCGCTGTGGCGTGCAACCCGCTCCATTTATTTATCGTCGACGACGCTCACTGGGGGTGTGCAGACTCCGGGAGGGGCCCCTTACGGCCCAAGCGCAATATAAATCCATCTCGTGGCATCAACTAGGCCCTCGACCTCATATCAATATCGATATAATACCGCTGCGGCGCGCAGCCCGATCCCATACTCAGTCCAGAATCACATAAGCCCCTCGGGCACAATAATATATAAATATTCAGCCCAACTTCATTAGAAATATTATTTAAGTTTCAAGTTTGAGAAAAAAGTGGCTGAGTTTGCAAAGCAGTATTAATTACTAGGACTGAGTTCAATTATATGTAAAAATGGTAAGAAACCAGTAATAGCAATCCCTGAAGGATTCATTCAGTTGGCACGAAGCCCAAATATGACAATCAGCTCAAAACATAATGATAACAGGTGATATTCAGTCAAATACACAGTAAATTCATCTATCGGGACGGACCAAGTCACAATCCCCAACGGTGCTCTACCCCACGCTCGCTATCCGGCATGCAAGTCACCTCAAAATAGCACTACGATGTGCAAATCCGGGGTTTCAAACCCTCAGGACATCATTTACATCTATTACTCACCTCAAGCCGGCCAAAATCCTAGCTCGCTATGCCCTTGCCTCTCAAATCGACCTCCTCGCGAGTCGAATCTGACCAAAACCACAACGAATGTGTCACAATATGCCAAAGGAACATAACCCAATCGAAAAGAATCGAAAAATAGCAAAAATCTCGAAATTAGCAAAACCCGAGCCCCGGGCCCACTTCTCGAAAATCAGAAAATTTTACATCAACGGGTTCCTTATCTCGCCACGAGTCTATATATATAAAGATTACCAAAATCGGAGTCCAAATGACCCCACAAATCCCAATTTTTGCTATCTTAAGTTTCAAGCCCTAAACCACCATTTTTGCCCATTAATTACTTGAGTTTTCAGCTCTAATCCATGTATTTACACCATAAAATCGTGTTTTAAGACCAAGAATCCATACCTTATCAAAACCCCTTGAAATCCCTCTTCAAAAATCGCCCATAATCCTCCAAGTCCGAGTTAAAAATATAAAACCATTCAAAAATTCGCGAAGATGGAATTAAATAGCACTGCCCAGTCATTACCGCATCTGCGGTCCTAATGTCGCTTCTGCGACTCCCGCTTTTGCGGTCAACACGCCGCTTCTGCGGAAATAACCGCTTTTGCGGTCGATCCAGCACCTGCGGCTTCCGCTTTTGCGGACCATGCTCCGCATTTGCGGATCCCATTAATTATCCAAAATCCGCATCTGCGGTCATTTTGTCGCATCTGCGACTCCGCAGATGCAGTCACCAAATCTGCACCTGCGGTCCTCCCCGCTTCTGCGACTCCCCCCTCGCTCCTGCGGTACCGCTTCTGCGGTCTCGATTCCGCAGGAGCAAAAATACCAGAAGCAGCTGCAATTTTTCTTAGATTCCACAAGCCAAACTTCCCGTTAACCATCCGAAATCACCCCGAGGCCCCCGGGACCTCTACCATAAATACCAACACCTCCCACAACATCATTCAAACTTGTTCCAATCATTAAAACACCTCAAACAACACTAAAACCATCATTTCACATCGGATTCAAGCCTAAGTTCTTCTAAAACTTCCGAAACACGCATTTGATCAAAAACCCAACCAAAACACCTCTGAATGACCTGAAATTTTGCACACACATCCCAAATCACCTAACGAAGCTACAACAACTCTCGAAATTCCATTCCGACCCTCGGATCAAAATCTCACCTAACAACCAGAAATCGCCAAAATACTAACTTCGCCAATTCAAGCCTAATTCTACACTGGACCTCCAAAATCACTTCCGATCACACTCCTAAGTCACAAATCATCCCGCGAAGCTAACCGAATCGTCGGAATCCATATCCGAGCCCTCTAACTCATATGTCAACATCCGGTTGACTTTTCCAAGACAAGCCTTCCTTAAAGAGACTAAGTGTCTCATTTCCTCCTAAAACCAATCCAAACCAACTCGTTCACACAAAACACTGATAATGAGGCATAAAGAAGCAGAAAATGGGGGAAACGGGGCGGTAACTCACGTGACGATGGGTCGGGTCGTCACATCCTCCCCAACTTAAACAAACGCTCGTCCTCGAGCGAGTCAAGAAACATACCTGAAGCCTCAAATAGGTGAGGGTATCTGCTCCGCATCTCCCGCTCGGTCTCCCAGGTAGCCTCCTCCACGGGCCGACCTCTCCACTACACTTTCATCGAAGCAACATCCTTTGACCTCAACTTCCGAACCTAACGATCCAAAATGGCTGCTGGCTCTACATCATAAGTAAAATCACCCTCCAACTGAACTGTACTGAAATCCAGAACATGGGACGGGTCTCCAATATACTTCCGGAGCATAGAAACATGAAAAACTGGATGCACGCCCGACAAGCTGGGTGGAAAGGCAAGCTCATAAGCCACCTCCCCAATCTTCCTAAGTACCTCAAAAGGCCCAATGAATCGCGGACTCAGTTTCCCTTTCTTTCCGAATCTCATAACACCCTTCGTGGGTGAAACCTTCAGCAGGACCTTCTCACCAATCATATAGGATACATCTCGAACCTTCCTGTCCGCATAACTCTTCTGCCTCGACTGCGCTGAACGGAGTCTCTCCTGAATTACCTTCACCTTCTCCAATGCATCCTGAACCAAATCTGTCCCCAACAATCTAGCCTCACCGGGCTCGAACGAACCAACTGGAGATCTACACCGTCTCCCATACAAGGCCTCATACAGTGCCATCTGAATGCTGGACTGATAGCTGTTGTTGTAGGCAAACTCTGCAAGCGGTAGAAAACGATCCCATGACCCTCCAAAGTCAATAACACAGGCGCGTAGCATATCCTCCAATATCTAAATGGTGCGCTCGGACTGTCCGTCCGTCTGAGGGTGAAAGGCTGTGCTCAACTGTACCTGAGTACCCAACTCTCGCTGAACCGTCCGCCAAAACTGAGAGGTAAACTGAGTGCCCCGATCTGATATGATGGAAACTAGGACACCATGCAACCGAACAATCTCCTGAATGTAAATCTCTGCCAGCCGCTCTGAAGAATAAGTAGTACAAACCGGAATGAAGTGCGCGGACTTGGTCAGCCTATCTACAATCACCCAAATAGCATCAAATTTCTTCAAAGTCCGAGGGAGTCCGGTAACAAAATCCATAGTGATCCTCTCCCACTTCCACTCAGGAATGACCATCTGCTGGTGCAAGCCACCCGGTCTCTGATGTTCATATTTCACCTGCTGACGATTAAGACACCGGGCTACATACTCCACAATATCTCTCTTTATCCTCCGCCACCAATAGTGCTGTCTAAGATCCTGATACATCTTCGCGGCACCCGGATGAATGGAATACCGCGAGCTATGGGCCTCTTCCAATATCAACTCCCGAAGCCCATCCACATTGGGCACACAAATCCGGCCCTGCATCCTCAACACACCATCATCACCAATGGTCACGTCCTTGGCATCATCATGCTGTACCCTGTCCTTAAGGACAAGCAAATGCGGATCATCATACTGACACTCTCTGATGCAGTCGTACAAGGAAGACCGAGAAACCACACAAGCCAACACCTGACTAGGCTCTGAAATATTTAGTCTCACAAATTGATTGGCCAAGGCCTGAACATCAACTCCAAATGGCCTCTCCGCAACTGGAATATATGCCAAGCTCCCCATACTCACCGCCTTCCGGCTCAAGGCATCGGCCACTACATTGGCCTTCCCCGGGTGATACAGAATAGTAATGTCATAATCCTTAAGTAACTCTAGCCATCTCCGCTGCCTCAAATTAACATCCTTTTGTTTGAACAAGTGCTGAAGACTGCGATGATCGGTGAATACCTCACAAGATACGCCATACAAGTAATGCCTCCAAATCTTCAATGCATGAACTATAGCAGCTAATTCCAAATCATGGACGGGGTAGTTTTGCTCATGGGGCTTCAACTGACGAGAAGCATAAGCGATAACTCTACCCTCCTGCATCAATACACAACCAATCCCGACTCGCGAAGCATCGCAATACACAGTGTATGAACCTGAAGCTGATGGCAAAACCAACACTGGAGCTGTGGTCAAGGCTGTCTTGAGCTTCTGCAAGCTCTCCTCACACTCGTCCGACCATACAAATGAAACACCTTTCTGAGTCAACTTGGTCAAGGGCGATGCAATAAAGGAAAAACCCTGAACAAACCGGCGATAATAGCCTGCCAACCCAAGGAAACTACGAATCTCTGTGGCTGAGGACGGTCTAGGCCAACTCTGCACCGCCTCTATCTTCTTCGGGTCAACCTGAATACCCTCGCTGGACACCACGTGTCCCAAGAAAGCCACTGAACCGAGCCAGAACTCACACTTGGAGAACTTTGCATAAAGCCTCTCCTCCCTCAATCTCTGCAATACAACTCGCAAATTCTCTGCGTGCTCCTCCTGACTACGCGAGTATACCAGGATATCATCAATGAACACGATGACAAACGAATCCAGATAAGGCCAAAATACACTGTTCATCAAATGCATGAACGCTGCTGGGGCATTAATCAGCCCGAAAGACATGACAAGAAACTCATAGTGGCCATATCTAGTCCTGAAAGCAGTCTTATGAATATCTGAATCCCTGATCTTCAACTGGTGATAACCCGAACGGAGATCAATCTTGGAAAACACCCTCGCTCCCTGAAGCTGGTCAAACAAATCATCAATGCGAGGCAGGGGATACTTGTTCTTAATTGTTACCTTGTTCAATTGCCTATAATCGATGCACATTCTCATCGTGCCATCCTTCTTCTTCACAAACAGAACTGGCGCACCCCAAGGTGACACACTAGGCCGAATGAACCCCTTATCTATGAGTTCCTGAAGCTGCTCCTTCAATTCCTTCAACTTCGTTGGTGCCATACGGTATGGTGGGATAGAGATGGGCTGAGTACCCGGCACCAGGTCAATACCAAAATCAATATCCCTGTCCGGTGGCATGCCCGGCAGGTCTGCGGGAAATACATCGGGAAAATCCCTCACAACTGGAACAGAATCAACAGTAGGAGTCTCAGCTCCACAATCCCTCACAAACGCCAAATAGGAAAGACAACCCTTCCCAACCATATGCTGGGCCTTCAAGAAGGAAATAACTCTGCTAGGGACATAATCAGTAGCACCACGCCACTCGATCCGCGGTACACCCGGCATAGCCAAAGTGACTGTCTTAGCATGACAGTCTAGAATAGCACGACACGGAGATAACCAATCCAGGCCCAGAATGACGTCAAAGTCCACCATGCTCAATAGCAATAAATCAACTCGGGTCTCCAAACCCCCAATAATCACAACACATGACCGGTACACACGGTCCACAACAACAGTATCGCCCACCAGGGTAGACACATGAACAGGTAAAGAAAGATACTCCCGGGGCATACCCAAATAACGAGCAAAATATGAAGACACATAAGAATAGGTGGAGCCGGGATCAAATAATACTGAGGCGTCTCTGTGGCAGACTGAAACAATACCTGTAATGACAGCGTCTGAGGCAATGGGATCTGTCCTGCCCGGCATAGCATAAAAATGAGCCTTGCCACCGCTTGGTCGACCTCCACCTCTGGGACGACCCCTGGCTACCTGATCTCCACCCCTAGCTGGCTGGGCGGGAGATGATGTAACTGGAGCAAAAGTCGAGGGCTGACCCCTCTGCTGATGCTGACTGCCACGAAGTCGAGGGCACTGCCTCCTCAAGTGACCAAACTCTCTACACTCTAACAACTGCCCGTGCTGGAGATGGGGACTGAAGGGAACCCCTCGCACCGGAGTGACTAGCAGATGCACTCGGCGCAGAAGAACCCTGAGCTGATGGGGCATGAGATGAACTCTGAGCTGGGATGGCACTGAGTGAAGACTGACTCTGCTGGGGCCCATGATGACCACGGCCTGAAGATCCCCCACGATACTCTGGATGGGCCGACTGAGTAGGCCTGAAAGAATGACCTCTACCATGCTGGAACTGGCCCCTCGAAGGAGCACCACTATAACTGCCCGATCCACGAGGCCTCTTGGCCTCCCTCTCCTCTCGCTCTCTACGGCGAACTGACTCGATCTCACGAGCGATATCCACTACCTCCTCAAACGTAGCACCCAATACTCTCTCTCTAGTCATCAGAATACAGAGATGGTAGTTAAGGCCATCCATAAATCTCCTGATCCTCTCACGATCTGACGGAACCATCCAAATAGCATGACGGGCCAACTGTGAGAACCTCATCTCGTACTGAGTCACTGTCATATCCCCCTGTGTCAACCACTCAAACTGCCTACGCAGCTCCTCTCTGCGGGACTGAGGTACATACTTCTCCAGAAAAAGAGCGGAGAACTGCTGCCAAGTCAGGGGTGCTGCACCGACAGGCCTACGCCTCTCCAAGTCCTCCCACCAAGTAAGAGTAGCCCCGGTAAACTGAAAGGTGGTAAATGCCACACCACTCGACTCAAGGATCCCCGTCGTACGGAGCATACGCTGACACCTGTCAAGAAAACCCTGGGCATCCTTGCCCTCAGCACCACTGAATGTCGGAGGCTGGAGCCTACCGAACCTCCCGAGACGACGTTGCTCATCGTCTGGCATAGCTGGAACCACGAAGCTCTGAGTTGGTGCAACCTGCTGAGCTGGAGGTGCCTCTGGTGTCTGTAGTCCCTGCACTACCTGCTCAGGTGTGCGAGCAGCGGGGGTCTGATTACCTCCCCCGGCCTGTGAAGTAGCTGCTGCTGCTGCTGTGGTGGCTGAAACTGCCTGAGCCAGGCCAGTGCAAACTGATAATATCTGTGCTAAGGCCTCCTGAAGACCCGGAATCACGATAGGCACAGCTGGTGCCTGAACAGGTGCTGCTGGTGTGTCCATAGCTGGAGCTTGATCCTGAGCCGGGGCAACTGGTGGATCAGCATGTGTTGCCCCGGCTGCTCTGCCTCTGCCACGACCACGACCGCATCCACGACCTTCGGTGGCCTCAGTAGGTGGTACTGGTGGTCGTCCACCACGTCCGGTAGCTCGTGTCCTCACCATCTGTGAGAGAATAGAATGATAGAAGTTTAGTTCTCAGTTCAACAAAGTTGCACGACAAGAATTTCAAGAATGTGAAGTTTTCCTAAAGGTTCTGCAGCCTCCCGAGGATAAGTACAGACGTCTCCGTACCGATCCACGAGACTCTACTAAACCGGCTCATGACTCGCGAGACCAAGTAACCTAGGCTCTGATACCAACTTGTCACGACCCCAACCCCGGTCGTGATGGCGCCCAACACACTGCTAGGCAAGCCCGACCAATTTAACAACCTAAGCCATTTTTGCCCAGTTCATGAATTAATTAACACAGATAAATTACTAAGTCATAATACTGAAATAGAGTTAAAACATGCGGAAATCCCAAATATCAATACTACTACACAGCCCGAAGAATCCGGTGTCACAAGTCTGAGCCTCTAATACATGAGTATCAACCTACTACATATCGTTCTAAAGAAATGCGGAAATGAAGCAATAAGATAGAAGGGAAGATCAGGACTGCGAACGTCATGCAGCTACCTTGATACTCCCGGATATGCTACTCGGCAGAGAAGTCCTCACTCAGCCTCAGATGTACCTGGATCTGCACGCAAGGTGCAGGGAGTAATGTGAGTACTCCGACCCAGTGAGTAATAAACATAAATAAAGGCTGAGAATAAGAAATCCTGAATAGGCACAAAGCGATCTATAAATGCAGCAATTTAATCCAAATAATATAAAGTCCGTAAACCAATGAAAACAATTAAGGAAATACTACAACAGATAAGTAAGTAAATGACAGTCAAATATGAAATGCAACACATAGTCCGGTACTCTCTAGTACCCGCTGCGGCGTGCAGCCCGCTCCATTTATTTATCGTCGACGGCGCTCACTGGGGGTGTGCAGACTCCGGGAGGGGCCCCTTACGGCCCAAGCGCAATATAAAGCCATCTCGTGGCATCAACTAGGCCCTCGGCCTCATATCAATATCGATATAATACCGCTGCGACGCGCAGCCCGATCCCATGCTCAGTCCAGAATCACATAAGCCCCTCGGGCACAATAATATATAAATATTCAGCCCAAACTTCATTAGAAATATTATTTAAGTTTCAAGTTTGAGAAAAAGTGGCTGAGTTTGCAAAGCAGTATTAATTACTAGGACTGAGTTCAATTATTTGTAAAAATGGTAAGAAACCAGTAATAGCAATCCCTGAAGGATTCATTCAATTGGCACGAAGCCCAAATATGACAATCAGCTCAAAACATAATGATAACAGGTGAATTCAGTCAAATACGCCGTATATTCATCTATCGGGACGGACCAAGTCACAATCCCCAATGGTGCTCTACCCCACGCTCGCTATCCGGCGTGCAAGTCACCTCAATATAGCACTACGTTGTGCAAATCCAGGGTTTCAAACCATCAGGACATCGTTTACATCTATTACTCACCTCAAGCCGGCTAAAATCCTAGCTCGCTATGCCCTTGCCTCGCAAATCGACCTCCTCGCGTGTCGAATCTGGCCAAAACCACAACGAATATGTCACAATATGCCAATGGAACAATACCCAATCGAAAAGAATCGAAAAATAGCAAAAATCTCGAAATTAGCAAAACCCGAGCCCCGGGCCCACTTCTCGAAAATCAGAAAATTTTACATCAACGGGTTCCTTATCTCACCACGAGTCCATATATACCAAAACTCCCAAATCCAAGCTCAAATGGGCCATCAAAACCAAATTTGAAATATCAAATTTCAAGCCCTAGTTCTTCCCCCTTTTGCTAAGTTTTCATGAATTTCTAGGTTGATTCTACAATTAAATCATGTTTTTAGTTCATAGAATTCACCTCCAATCA